>NC_138182.1:284403393-284690275 GCF_964194105.1 Spermophilus citellus | reverse complement strand
CTCTCTCTCTGTCTCTCTCTCTCTCTCTCTCTCTCTCTGTCTCCTCTCTCTCTCTCTCACACACACACACACACAGACACACACACACACACAATCACTCAGCCTTTAAGAGGAGATCCTACCATTTGGGATGACATGGGTGAATCTGGAGTATGTCATGTTAGGTGAAATAAACCAGGCCTAGAAATAAAAATACTGCGTGATTTCACCCATATGTGGAATCTAAAAAAAGCCAAGTGCAGGGTATAGACCAGTGATCACCAGGAAGGGAGGAGCAGGGAAGAAGAAATGGAGCCATCTAGGTGAGAGCTGGGACCCTTGAAGTTATGTTGGGTGAATAAGTCTGCCCTCTCACAGCCTCAGGACTGCAGTTAATAATATTGTTTCCTGCAAATTTGCTAGGAGAAAAGGATCAATGCTCTTACCACTCACACAGAGAGGTCGACAATGTATAGTGATTTACACATTGACTTGCCTAAATGCAATGATCACTTCACTTTGTGTATGCACTAAAATATATATATACATATGTACTTGAATAAATATAATAAAAATTCTGATTAGTAAATGAATTCCAAGGATTTCTCATGATCTCAACTGAAGAATTGTTTTTGATGTTAAAGATTGCTATAAAAATGTAAGTTGTGGCCATTGTTTTCACTAATTCAAAAATATCAGCAACAATTTATCTATGAATTATTTTTGTTTCCCTTTCTTAAAAGGGAAGAAATTTCAACTCCAAGAAGTGAAGGAAATCAAATGGTTTCATGGAGAAATTTTGAGGTGTCTTGGGGATTTGGTGACTTCTTCTGGCAAATTAGCAACTTGGCCCTAGGCTAAAATTGCTTGATGACTAAATGCTCTGACTTTTAAAGCTACAAATAGCATCCATGGGTTTGTTTTGAAAGTTAAATAAGCTCACACAGGAGAAATCCTCCGAAATTCTAAGCTGCACAGCAATGGCTAACTACTAATATTTTAGAAGTAAGTTTTTTTTTTAAATTTGTTCTAATTAGTTATACATGACAGTAGAAGGCATTCTGACACATCCTACATAAATGGATATGACATCTCACTCTTCTGGTTGTACATGATGTAGAATCACACCAGTCATGTAGTCATGCATACATGTAGGGTAATAATGTCTAATTCATTCTACTTCTCTTCCTACTCCTATACCCCCTCCCCTCCCTTCACTCCCCTCTGCCTAATTCAAAGGAACTCTATTCTTCCTTAGTGCCCCCCACATTGTGAATTACCATCCACATAACAGAGAAAACATTCAGCCTTTGGTTTTTTGGGATTGGCTTATTTCGCTTAGTGTGATATTCTCCAGTTCCATCCATTCACCAGCAAACGCCATCATTCCATTCTTCTTTAAGGCTCACCAAGCATGAAGCTCAACTCAAAGTGTATTATAGACTTAGGCACTTGAACAAAGACCCTTGACCTAATAGAAGAAAAATTTGGCCCAAATCTTTATCAAGTCTGCTTAGGATCTGACTTCCTTAACAAGCTTCCTAAATCACAAGAAGTAAAATCAAGAATCAATGAATGGGATGGATTCAAAATAAAAACTTCTTCTCAGCAGAGGGAACAATCCATAAGGTGAAGAAAGTGCCTACATAACAGGAGAAAATGTTTACCATATGCACCTAAGAAACAGCATTAATCTCCATGATAAATAAGGAACTAAAAAATTTATCATCAAATAAATAAATAATTCAACCAATAAATGGGCTGAGGAACTGAACAGACACTTCACAGAATAAGAAATACAATTAATCAATAAACAAATATATGAAAAAATGTTCAACATCTCTAGAAATTAGAGAAATGAAAACTAAAATTACTCTAGGATTTCATCTCATCCCAGTCAGAATGGCAATCACCAAGAATACAAGCCACAATAAATGTTGGCAAGGATGTGGGGTAAAAAGTACACTCACACACTGCTGGTGGGACTGCAAGTTGGTGCAACCATTATGGAAAGCAGTATGGAGATTCCTCAGATAACTTGGAATGGAACCACCATTTGACACAGTTATCCCACTCCTTGGTTTACACCCAGAGGACTTAAAATTGGCATACTACACAAATGCAGCCACATCAATGTTTATAGCAGCTCCATTTACAATAGCTAAACTATGGAACTAACCTAGATGCCCTTTGACAGATGAATGGATAAAGAAAATGTGGTATATATGCACAATGAAAACGAGTTTTAACTCAAGTCTTCAAGGATGGATTGAGGGAGCTGGGGCTGGGATGCCTCTCATGAGCCCTTGGTGCTTGTTGTGTGGCTGAGACAGGCCCCATCATGCAGAGGGGCAGAAGAATGCTGTCAAGCCCCATGCAATTTGATCTCCACAAGGCCACTATGTGATTCAGAAAGTCATCTTTATTACAAAATTTATTACAAAATTACATTGTGTTCCTATGTGTGGTGTAATGTGATGTTTTGACATATGTAAACAGTGTGGAATGATTAAGTCCAGCTGATTAGCATACCCATCTCCTTGCTTCTTTTGTGGTGAGAGAATGGAAATTCACTCTTTTGGTTATTTTGGAGTGTACTGCTCTTGACTGTGTAGTGTGATGTATGTCAGAACTTACTCTTTCTGGCTAGCCAAAACTTTGCACCTTTGATGAATAGCTCCCCCTTCCCAGCCCCTCGACACCAGCCTCTGGTAACCATCCTCTGACTCAACTTCTGTGAGTTCCACTCCTCTGGATTCTAGCGAGAGTGCGCAGTATTTGTTTCTCTGTGCACAGCCTCAAAAAATCAACATAGGACTATCATCTGCTCCAGCAGTCTCACTGTGGACACACAGCCATGGGAGTAAAACCAACAGGTTGAAGAGGCATCTGCACTCAGGGTCACTGTGCACAAAGGACAAGATGGAATCGACCCAGGTGTCCATCTGTGCATACATGAGCAAGGAGAACGAGGCACACAGAGATAAGGAAACTGTACCTTCTCAAAAAGAGTGGAATGTCGTCATTATCCAGAGTGTGGATGAGGGCTGGGGATGTGGCTCAAGCGGTAGCGCGCTCACCTGGCATGCGTGCTGCCCGGGTTTGATCCTCAGCACCACATACCAACAAAGATGTTGTGTCCACCGAAAACTAAAAAATAAATATTAAAATTATTTCTCTCCTCTCTCTCTCTCTCTCTCTCTCTTAAAAAAAAAAAAGAGTGTGGATGAACCTGAAGAACAGCATGCTAAAGCAAAGTCCCTTTAGAAAACGTCATGTTTTGGTCTTGCTTTGGTCTTCTCTGTGCGGGGAGGGGGTGTCCAACGACAGCACTCCCCACATGTCTGCCTCCTCTGTGGGCAACCAGAGCTGGTGGTCAGGAAACTCTAGCTGAGAATCAAGGGTGGGCAGAGCTGAGCTGGAGAGAGGCTTCCTAAAGTTCATGTGGCCTCTGAAGGCCATGGATGTCCAGGAGTGCCCAAGGGAGAAGTGAGGAGCCCCCTTCCCCGGGAGGCCCTGCAGCTGACAAGCCAGGTCCTCGGTGGGCCACGCTCCATCCTGACCCCAGCCTGAACAGCACTGCAGCTGGTGGATTTCCGCTTCCCTCCCGGCTTGGCTGTTTCCTGAACATCCTTCAGTACACTCCAATCCCTGTGTTCAGAGCTTCTTGAGTTAGTGAGCATGCCGGCTGTGAGCCCACGTCCTTGCTTCTGACCTTGAGCCTCTCCATCAGTGCAGAGCAGACTGCACATGGGCCGGTGCCACCAACACTTGGGATCCGGGATGGTGCCCCCAAGGGCGCTGTGCCACTGAGAAGGCAGCCTCAGCTGGATGTCTCCGTGTGAACGAACCTTCCTCACACTTCTCTTCATTAACAGTATAATAGAAAAACGTGTGGCTCTGCACTGTGTCCAAGCCATAGACATGTGGGCTCCTTATTCCTCGGGGGCAGCCTGAGATTTTTAAGCACTCACGACTCAGGCAGGTGGTTGGTTGAGGTTCAAAGCTTAGTCCAGGCTAAACACGATTAACTGGCTCATAGACCATTTTTTCCCCACATGGTGCTGAAGATTGAATGCCGGGCCTTGTGCATGCTGGGCGAGCACTGTACCAACTGAGCTTCATCCCAGCCCCACCCAGATCTTTTTTCTTTGAATGTGGAAGTTAGAGAAAAGATGTTTTAATATTTATGAATCCATGTAATAACCTCACTTTATTTTATTTCTAATGCTGATATCTTAAAAACTCTGCTTGTGGCCTGTACCTAAACCAGGCCAGGTTCATCGTAGCCTTCTGCAGCTGGATGACGTGTCCCTGCCCACCTGCTCGCCACTGGCAGGTGGGATGTATGAAAATCTCCACGGGTCCTTCAGGGTGCTACCCCTTCCTGTGATGACCTTGGGGCAGCCCTTGACATCTGTGGGTGGTGGGCTCTCAAGTAACACTGTCCTTGAGTCTCTGAGGCAGAATGCTGTGGTCTACCCTGTAACCTTGTGAGGAAGTTACAAACGCTGGGCATTTACAAGCCACAGGGGCATTAGGGTCTCCAGAATCTACCTTTCCTGGTGCCATGAGAACCAAGTGCATATTATTTGCAAAATAAGGTCTTGTTTTATTTTGAAAAGCCTGGAGTGGTGGGAATGTCTCAGACTTTGGCGTCAGAGAGATGTGTGAGTTCAGATATGGCAAGGACAGCCAGCCAGAAGCGGGTCCCAGTGAGCTGATCTGACCTCTGAACTTGCATCACTGCGATGCTCATGGCCACAGCTATTGGAACTGTGTCGTGGCAGTCCCATGTGGCGATGCCCGTAAAGTGCTTTTTAGAGTTCCTTTTTTAAATAAGTACAAAATACAGATTTATTTTCCTTTTGCCTGTCCTTTCACTGCTGAGAAGACCATCCTGAAATGGAGGCCAACACTGGCATCAGCACAGCCTCTATATTGAATGATTTGTCAGTATTTGGGGAACACAGAGGATCCGCAGAGCGCCCTGGATGTCTCCTCCCTCGGCCTGGCTTCCTCCCTGCATAAATGCTACTCATTCACCGAGACTCATTTTGACCCCAGAGTCCTTCCTGGCCCATGGGAGCCCAGTAGGACTCAGTAGCCCTGAGCCCAGCCATCCTGACTTATGGTGGGTTACGGGTTACCCTGCATTGCAGTCACCAGTTAGCTTTACAAGCCCCAGCACTGAGCTATGGTCCCAGAAGGAGCCCTCTCTGTCAACATCGTTGTGTCATTCCTTCACCTGAAATCTACACAGAGCTTGCAATGAGATGAGACAGGACGGCAGAGTGTCCTCCTGCACTGTCGACACTGTTCTTCCATGTGGGGGACACGTGACCTTCCAACACACAGTCCTGAATCCCAATCTTCTAAAACAGTCTGGATTCCATCATTCTAGGTTATTTTGCACAATGCTAAAGAATGTATTTTAAAACTGTCTTAAAGTAGCAGAAGAATATTCTGGTCTTCTTTGAAGATTAAAATATCCATTCCTATTTTAACTTGTATTTCACATTTTTGTGACATTAAGGATCTTGAAAGTCCCAACAGAACCACTGAACTAGGTATCTTGCTCCTCCTGTGTACAAACATCAACCACTTATCCATGATGTGTCAGGAGAGGCTGGTGATGTAGTTGCTTCCAGAACTCCACCTATAGAGGTGGAGCCAATCCCCGAATGGCCAAGTACCTACTTCCCACAAAAAGAGTTTCAAGGTGGGATTTCAGAACAAAAACCCCTCTGAGAGTATTCTTGAGTTGAAAGCTTCAAGTCTGTCGAATCCACCTCCCATGGAAGTTCTCTGGTAATTGGTATCAACTTACAGCATAAAAACTTAGAGAAGAAGTTGCCATTGTCATTGAAGATACTGCAAAACTGACCTGTCATTGGCCACCCTGTGTCCAAGATGGCCCAGTCCTTGGGGACCACACCAGATGTTGTAAGACAAAGGCTTCCTCAGTGTCACGGTATGTTGCCAAGGCCACAGTCACAAACCCACAGGTCCACAGCCTTCATTCAGGGCCATCATCACTACTGATGTACCATGACATTAGTGTGCTGAGGGCCTCTTTCTCCAAATGGCTACTTAAAGCAAGGACAAAGGAACCTAGCAAGGAGAGGACCTGCTTAAAATCACCCCTCCTCTTTCCAAAGCATCAGGACATTCTCTCTTTGTCTATAATTTCTAAGCATCTTCAACTCTAGGGGAGAGCTGGAGTTGAAGTCAGATGACTTGGGTCCTAAGCATCAGAGGGCCCTGATGTGACGAAACCCTCTCCAGCTGGTGTCCTTTGAAGGGGACTAGCAGGGGGCTGGTGAGGTGGCACCTCCAGCTGGGGCTAAAAACGCCTCGGTCCTGTGTGCAGAGGCACTCCCCCAGGTGCACACCAGACCCGTCACGGCCACAGGCATGGAAGCAGGCGGGCAGCTGGCTCCCAAACGGGCCTGTGAAATACACTGAGAGTGCAGCTCCCATGTGAGGCAGGCAGCAGGCTCCAAGCAGCCCTGCCTCTCTGTGGGACTGCTGCCCTGAGTCTCTGCCATGCCTGGCCCGAGACCCATTTATAATAGGTACTCTCCAAAGTGTAGCAATTGAATCGCAAGCACCATGGGTGCTGGAGACATCAGGAGAGCTGGGAGACAAGACCATCCTCCCTGGGCCACTTGTATCACTCCCCTTATCCAAAGCTCTCTGAACGACAGCAGCCTTCAAAGGTATAGAACCGGTCTCCTTCCCGCAAGAGCAGAGGGCAGGTATGCAGAGCACTCAGAGTAAGACAGGGATGTCTCCCCTCCACTCAGGGAACAGGAATCACATTCTCCAACACCTAGAAGTTGAATGAAGTAAAATCTGCTAATTGCTTAGCTTCCAGCTGTTTTCTGTTTTTCAAAGACTAGCTGTACATAGGCTCAGCCATGAGCAGAACTGGGAACACAGATGCTACGAACAGTTCTTAGGATCACACCCTAGAATTCCCCACCTTTCCTCTATACAATCTCCCCTCCATCCAGAGGTTTGAGGAAGAAAGTGAAATACAGGAAAGAGCCAGAGTCCTATTTAAGGCAGGATTTTCCAGGAGTTCACATAGATTGTATGTTATGTAGCCGTGGGAACTGAGCCTGGCCTCAGGAGCAGAAGAAGTGACAGGAAAGCAGGTTCCTCTGGGCACCGTGGCCCGCCGATGGCCGCTCTCCATGCACAGCTCCTGTGCTCTCCAGCCTCCCTGTACCTCCCATCGTGGTTCATATTCTTCCTGCAATTTCCTCTGATTCATGGCTGAAAACAGACCTGGGGACAGAGAGTGGAGCTCAGCAATAATGTTTTGGATTAATTGTTGCTGTGGGAACTTGAAAAATAATTGATTTCCATACTCAGTGTAAACTCAATTTAATCGTTACTTCTGGATTTCATTTTATGGGTACCGTGCGTGCCAAGTGCTGTGGGTTTCAGGACACAGGAGTGGAAGTGAGGCAGGACAGACTCAGCACAGCTGATAACCATGCCAAGCACCTAACAATAACTAGCACTTTAGGAATTAGATCACTAATTAAATAAATGCTCAATGCATTATTGAGTTGGCACATGGTGGCAATAATGTGTTTTCTCACACTTTTCTCTAAAAATCAGTCTGTGCTTTGTAATGTTCTTAAAAGCAATGATATCAGGAACTCACATTGAAATATTGGGTTGACCTTTTCAGCAGGTTCTCCAACATAAATGTGAGCAGAACTAACATCTTCCTTTTGGAACTAAAGACCCCTTTAAAGGAGGGATGTACCTCACATAAAGCAGGGCCACAGTTTGAGTCATCCCAGGTTCTCAGTGGCGGCCCCTCTTTCCTGGCACTTCCCAGCACCCCTCACCAGGCATATTCCGGTACCTGTCTCCTGTCCCCGGCCAAGTCAGTATGGCCAGCTACTAGGCCTCTGAGCCCAAACTCGTAGGTCTCTGATAGCCCAAGCTTCCACAAGGGGACCCTGGATGCCCTGGGCCCTCACTCCTTCTCCTCCTCCATCTCTAGCTTCCGGATTTCATGGATGCCATCTCTACACGCTATGCCTCTGCCCCAAAGCGCTTCCCTAATCACCACAGCAGTGTCTCCTTTCTGGACTGGGAATCATTTGTAAGAGGATGCCAACCTTTTCCCCTGGATGTCAGTTCACTCCTTGTCTCCTCCGGAGACACTTCCCACATGGCTGCCCAACCTGCAGGGTCTAAGGGCACTCTGAGGACCTTCCTGCCAACCTTGGGCATCTGGTCCACCTGGCCAGTTTGTGCTGTGCTGCCACCTAGGGGCCTATCCACACACTGCAGGTCAAAATCTCAAAAGGCAAAGATACTGTCAAATGGGAAAAGGACGCTCCAGCTAACTCCATCGGAGCAGATGTTTGTCACATGTTTGTCACACGTCTCCTGCAGAGCCATTTATAAACACTGACCTTGGGACACTCCTGGCTCAAGGTACATCTGGGAGCTATCAGCTGGGGACCTGCAGGGTCCCTTCCAGGCCTTCCCTCTGACGCAGCAGGGCTCACAGCCACACCTGAGCTCCCTCACACAGATGTGACTGATTTTTAAGACTGTCCTGCACACCTGTCACCCGTGGAGGGGCACTGTTGTAGAAGCATCCTTGATTGAGGGATTCCCTTGTGGTTGGCGAGGACAGGAGGGGCCATAGAATAAAGGAAAATGGAAAGTTTTCAAAAGAAGTGACAGGCCGAGTCTGGGAATCACCAGGAGGGAGGGTCTAGCCCTCACCCTCTTAACGCATGTGAGGCGTAAAGAGCAGAGGTGAGACAACACGTGTAGGTGCTCCTGGGGCTTGTTTTCGTCAGACCTGGGAGATGGGCTGGCGAGGTACCATGACCATCACAGAGGAAGGAGCTTAAACACACAGATGCCTGGAGTGCACCATGCACCCAAGGACACGTGGGCAGCACAGGGTCAGGTGGAGGCAGGGGAAGTGAGAGGAAGTGTGGATAGGGGCAGGCTCAGGATTGGCTGCTTTCAATGACTTCAGTGGGCTTGGAGGCAGGGGACCACATGTCTGGTACCTGGCCCTGGAGCCCTTAGGACAGGTGCTCTGTGGCTCCAAGTGTGAGAGCCACTGGGATGGCATTTGTGGAAAGGGCTCTGAATTGGCCAGTTTGCATTAGGAGTGCACACACCTGGTCTCTTCAGCAAGTTCTTTACTATCTTCAGAAACTGGCTAACTCTAGTAGGGGCAGCATCAACAAGGCTCTGGATGTCCAACGTCAGAATACAGAACACGAAGACTGAACAGCACAGAGGCCAATGGAGGCATGGGTCTGAAGCTTTGGCTGGTGTCCAGGCTGGGGCCACACCAGGGTCTGTGGCCAGTCTTGGCAGCGGGATCTCATGGAGTCTGTTTCTGAGTCGAGGGAGGACAGCCGAGGAGTTAATCGTGGTGCTGGACACACCTGAGGCCCTGCAGGAGGAGATGCCTGCACTCGGCAGGAGTTCAGAACTAAGCAAGAAGGCAAGGGCCTCAAAGGCCAAGACAGCAGACGTGCTCCTCTGGGTAAGAATTGGCAGGAATGAGGTATGGGCCACAATGTTTCTAAACATCTGCCCTGGGTCCACAGTAGGGCAGGTGCTGGGGTGGGAGAGATAAAAAGGAAGAACACCCTTTTCCTTCCTACCTCTGTCAAGCTCACAATGCATTACGGGAGTGAGAGGTGCATGGATATAAAGCAGAGGCCAAGGCAACAACAGAGCTCCTGGGTGAATCTGCCCATTTTCCTTTCCCTCATGGGCAGCCTCCAGGAGACAGTGCCCATCACTGTAGCTGGGCCTTTCTCAGTCCAGAGCTCCAAGGAGACACACACAAGAAGAATGCCAGTCCTCTTAAATGACAACCCTTATTTCTGAACCCGGACTCCCAGGCACACCCACCTGCTAGAGCCAGGCGACGGCTTCACAGTGCTAAGAGGGGTTTGGTCCAGCCCTTCTCCAAGGCTCAGGTCCCCATGCTTTCTCTCTTGGATGGCTCCCATCGGGCTTGGGTGTGTCCTGCAAGGGTTCTGGGCTGGGAGCTCCATCCCCTGTGAGGAGACTGAGGAGTGGTGGAGACTTTACAGGCCAGTAGAAAGGAGGGTAGGTTTTTGGGTGTTGCCTTCAGAAAGAATCAATGCAGGTCTTATGGAGTGGGTTAGCGTGTGTGTGTGTGTCTCTGTGTGTGTGTGTGTGTGTGTGTGTGTGTTTGTGTAATGTTGATTTATATGTGTGCATCTCTGAAGAATATTCCTTGAACTAAAATTACTAGCAAAAAAAAAAAATCTTGAGCTGATTTAACTTTTGATAGTTAATAGTGAACAGGGCCCCCAAAGCCTGGGAGGGTTTCCATGCACACCAACCGCATGTGAGACTCTTGTCACTAGCTGTCATCTCTTGTCAGCATTCCCATCAACCCAAGTTCACCGTGGAAAGAGCCATTGCTGTTCCTCCTCGTCCACTGGCCGAGGCAGAAGTGCTGCGTCGTCTGTGAGTGGCTCTACCCATCCTGCTTCCTGTGGCTCAAGGTCTCTGCTCGGAGCCACTGTCTGCTAGGCTTTGACAGATCCTTCCAGCTGACAGGTCTCTTCATATTTTATGGATGTCATGGCAAATTGTGTCATTGAGGCCTTGACATTTGACCTTTATTTTAATCTTGCTTCTTGAAGATTCTTTACAATTTCTTTCCAAGACAAGCCACTTCCTCTAAGATTTCCAATCGTAAACAAGTTTTTATAATCTTGGTCTCCTTTTTAGGTCCTTAAATCACCTGTCAGGCTGGGTGGTAGAGTGCTCGCCTAGCACATGTGAGGCACTAGGTTCAATGCTCAGCACCACATAAAAATGAAATAAAAATATTTTACAAAAAAAAAAACCCTGTCATTTGTCTCTTCTTCTGGTGTGAAGCAGGCGTGAAGTCATTCCTTCTGTATCTGAAAGCACTGCTTGCGACCCCATAGTCTGCTGTCTGTCTGACCTGTTGGCTGCCATGGCTGCACTGACTTGGAGCTCCACGTGGGCCCCTGCGGGCCCCTGTCTCAGTCATGCTTACGGTGCTGCTCCATGACCAGCTGCTGTTCCTGAAGGTGTTTGCTGCTGTGGTACAATGGCAGTTGCTCAGGGTGTGAGTGCACAGTGCCCAGGATAGAATATGGCTACCATGGGCTGAGCTCTCTGGGTGGGGCGGTCCCACAGTTACCACCCCTGAACTCCTTTCACTCCCACTAACCCACCTGGTGGGTGCTACTCCCTGTTTCACAAACGAGAGGAGCTTCAGCTCACAGTAGTTAGACAACTCATCCAGGGGAGCCAGACATGGACCTCAGGACCTGCCTCAGGTCACCAACGACCCTGCCTTAATCACTAACTTGAGCCACATAAATCCCAGTCACACACACCCCAGCCTTCAGTAAGCACGGATACTTTGATTAACCAAGATGTGTCAGGATGTTTTTAATTGACTTATAAAAACTAAGTAACGGAAAGATTAAACTGTTTCTACTCCTAAACAAATGTTTCTGGAACTTGCCACCTTATTTAATGAATGCAAGCTCATCTTGTGGATGGATGAAGATCCTATTCTTTGACATGCTGTGCAATTGCATCAGTTACTTAATGTCTCTATGCCCAAATTTTCTCTTTGGCAAAATAGAGAAAATGCTAGAACCTACTCCATGAACTTTTTGTTAGAATTACATGAGTAAATATTTATATGTTTGGCAAA
Organism: Spermophilus citellus; assembly: GCF_964194105.1. Classification (NCBI taxonomy): domain Eukaryota; kingdom Metazoa; phylum Chordata; class Mammalia; order Rodentia; family Sciuridae; genus Spermophilus; species Spermophilus citellus. The sequence continues at coordinate 284,678,550 of NC_138182.1, read as the reverse complement.
ATACATGGCATATATCAATTGCTCACTGATCTTTAGTAAATTTTGTTGACTTCAGATCCCAGTCACCATATCATAATGATGACAATTAACTTTTATCCCCAGTCAACTGAGAAGGAATCTGGCTTGGTGATGATATAAACTTATTCTAATGCAAAGAAAACAGTAATCAAATGCAGAAACTTTTCCTCTAGCCTCAGCCTGCAGGTGCAGACAGTGCTGCAAACACGTCTTTGTGGACATACCTGTGTGTTCTCCCCAGAGGTCATTCAGCTCCGCACGCGTGTTGACTTAGCAGAGGGTCCTGCTTTTGTTCGGGATTTGCTTCAGAGTTGGTACTGGAGGGAAGCTGGTCAGGTCCAGCTATCCAGTGCACTTCCTGCCCGTGGCCTCAGGGCTGAGCCCAGGTGAGGGTCGGTTCCCACTCCAGAGTTCCTGCAGCTTCCCGGCTCTCCAGCTCTCACGCACAGCAGAGTGCTAACAGCAAATGCACCGTAGATGCCTTTGGGCCTCCTTCCCCTCGGGGTGCGAGGCCTCCCTGCCAGAGGGCCTGTGGTCAGGCCCCTTGCTCCCCTTTCTGGGTCCTCCTTCCCTCCTCTCTGTCCTCCTTCCCACTCTCCAGAGACCCTGCCTCCACCCCACAGCCTCCTTTCCAAGGTGCGAAGGCCGGGTCTCGCTCTCTTCCACAGTGTGAAGCCCCCCACCTACCCAAGCCTGAGGAAGGGTTTCCTGGGGCAGGTGAGGGCCAGGAGTGTGCATGTCTATCCCAGGCTCTCAACCAAGGCCCCCGGGATGGGGGGACAGGGGGGCACTTTTCCCTCCAGAAGGCCCTTCTCCATCTCAGACAGTGTATGAAAGAGCACATGTTCCTCTCTTCCTCTCCCTCTCCCTCTCCCTCTCCCTCTCCCTCTCCCTCTCTCCCTCTCTCCCTCTCTCCCTCTCTCCCTCTCTCCCTCTCTCCCTCTCTCCCTCTCTCCCTCTTCATAGAAGACACTCGAGGGGTTGAACTCCTGTCCTTTCCTCAGCATGACCCTCCACGTGAACTGACTCTGGCTCAGTCCTGTGAGAGGCCATCCCCTGGCTCAGGGTGACTGGAGTGCCACGGGGTCCTCGCTGCAGCAGAAGAAGCTGTAGGCCCAAGCCTGCTGCCAGATGGGAAGGAGCCTCAGGAAGCCCCCTCCCTCCCAAAGTTCCAAACTCTCAGAACTAAACTTCATTACCAAGAATCTTATTTCTCATTATCAACATGATATATGTATGTTGGCTCTGCATAATCTGATTTAAAAGATACTTTTTCTCTTTTTCCTTAGGAACAATTTGATCCTCTCCATTTTACTATCTGTGCTCTGACTTCTGAAAGGCCAGGAGCCAAAATAGTGCGTTCACGCCAGCATCCCCAGATCCCAAACTGCAGACTCATCCCCATGAGGTCCCAGGAGAGGATACAGTCTCAACTCCAAAACACTGCTTCAAAATTAATTTTCGTCTTCTAATGAAGAACTGACAAGTGCACTTAGCATCACAGACACCAGCATCATGAGATGACCTGGGGCGGTCCAGAGTGGTCAGCACCTTAGAGCAGTCCACCGTGGCTTGAGCCCTTCTGCTCTTGGAAACACAAAACATTTGGTTGCAAAGAATAACATATTTGGCGTGAAGAAGTGCTGCTTTGTAAAACATCTTAATTTGCCAGGAGTGAGTCAAAGACCTAATTTACTCCCTCATCATGAATTTAATACAGACTTGAGATAAAGTGGTAGGCTGCCCTTTGCTTCATAACACAGGGCCTTCTGAGACTGGAGTCTTCTGGAACACATTAGCTCTGGGTTCTTATTAGTACACGCCTACGTGGTTCATATATACCCTCTTGCCTTCTCTCAGCGGATGCTCTGGAGAATCCCAGGTGAGTATCCAATTAGAGGACAAAGGGGACGTCCCTCTGGGTGGTGAATAGCCTTGACTGAGTTAGAAGATGTGGCATCTGTTATAGATGTTCTGAACCAGACTTGGAATCGTGGTCTCCACTGGTTCTGATCTGCAGGATCCTCAACCACACAGGAAACCTCTGAGAGTCCAGAAATGGAGCGATGTCATCCTTAGATTGTGTTAGTGTAAAGGAAGTGCGAAGGATATCACCAAAGTGAATAACAACTAAAAATCATGGGTTCTTATAAACAGTAAAAGTCATGCGGTTGGCGATCGGTCTGTCTGCCATGCAGGTGGGCTGTAAGGTTTCCTTTTAACTGTTACTCTTCCTGGGAGGAGTGGGTTTCAAGTGATACAGGCACAACTCCAGACATGAATGTACACAAGACTCCGGATCCAGAACTCTAGGATCATCACACCCGGGCCCTGAAAGAGGCACTCATGCGTGGGCTTCCAGGGCTGAGGGAACACGAAGGTAGAAAGGAATCTGTTCTTTTGCCTGTTGGCCTCACACTCATGGGCATGTTTGCCTGGAGAGTTCCAGGTTTCAGCCTTCGGCCCCCTAGAGACAGAGTGACCTCATGTCCTTATTGTTCCTGATTCCACTCAGGGAAGCTCACTTTGGAACTGGCTGCTTGGAAGTCCAACTAGAGTGATGAAATGGGCCAGGGAGGGAGGACAGGAGCAGTGGGCCTGGGGCTGATCCAGTGGGATGTGTCCTTACTCTAGACCAAATGAAGGCCAGGTGGGCTGGATCAGGCCAATGGTGGGAATGTCCCATGGTACTTCCTGGACTATGGATTCAGGCCAGAAAGTCACCAAGATGGACAATCCAAAAAACATTTAGAGCAAGTCTGTGGATCTTGCATTGTACAGAGCTTGCTCTCAGCCTCTCATTCAGTTACCACTCTACTCAACACAGGATTTACATTGTCTTCTTTTAGAAATGGACAGACTACTTTCCGAAAATCTAGCTCCTTCAATTACACATTTCAGATGATTTTAGTTTTTTGAACAAGGCGTGAAGTGAAGCTACGCTTTGTGGGATGAAAGGACTTTCTCTGATATGTCTGAGCCCCTGGGAGTGGGGTTGTGAGAGCACTTATGTCATGAGCACGCAATCTGTGTTTTGGAGGGTCATAGTCTCCAATGACTTGCCCTGACATGGCCAACGAGGCCTGACCAGGGCAAGGTGAGCCCTATAGACTCAACACAGAATGGTGCCCATTTTCTGGAAGAAGTTGAACCCATTGTTTAGCAGAATCCCAGAAGGCTCAGTAGGAAGTCAACAGCTTCAGGAAAAGGGGTGCACCACCTGGAGACCTAGTGTCCACCATGTGGCAAGTACACAGAGGAGCTGGTCAGTGTCCACAGCACTGCAATGTGTGGACCTGAGCCAGGGAGCTCAAAATGATCGACACAACTCACATGTGTGCAGCAGCCAAGACAGCGCCCCCCCCCCGCCCCCCGCCCAGGGCTGTTGTGCTGATGCAATTCCAGGTCTGGAGGGGAATGACCTGTCCTCTTGGTGCCTTCCAGCTCTAGGAATGTGAGCAGCATAACTATAGCCCTAGCATGCTGGACCTAGGGCAAGGACCAGGGAGAACAGAATGTCTGAGGTTGGAACAGACGCTCAAATCACAGCTAAGCAAGGGAAGGGATGCACTCATCTCACACCAGGATTCTGCATTTTTCTGTGGATGTTCTAGAAATAGGACTAGAGAGGCTTTCAAGGACCCTGAAAGATTACCCAGGAACAATCCATTTAATCAATCTTAGCAACTGATTTGTTTCAGATAATGGGCAAGTTAAATTCAAAGTAATTAATGAATCAACTAAATCAATCTATTGTTAAATTTGCCTCCAATGAGGCAAAGGATGCTTTTTGTTTCAAAATGATCCAAGTTCGGGCTTATTATTAAATTGACAAAGCTGTCCTGCTTATAATCCTCTCATTACTCTCACTCAGGTGAAGAGACAGCATTAGACCTCCAAGATTTTTGCATTGAATTCTTAAATTGGGTACAAAATTGCATTGCTTCCCTAAATGTTGACAGAGTAGCAGTTTTACTTGAAATTATTTGAATTTACTTGAAATTAACAAGTATTAATTTTTACAAAAGCAAGAAACATTTTTTCATGGAAAACTAAGTTAAATAAAGACTGCTTTCTACCTTTATTTCAGGCTCAGAGTTTCTTAGCTCTGATTGATTTGTACTGGACCCAGGATGTGGCCCAGGGATACAGTGTTCTGTCTCCTCAACTCTTTCTAACCTGGGATTGAGACAGGAGCTGTGATAGAGGCTGCAGGTGAACAGCTCCCATCTAGAAGTCAATATCAACAACAGAAGTGCGGGGACTCCCTGTTGTCAAAATTCACCTGGAAGTCAGGAGCTAAGGGTGGCCCCAGGGGTAGTCAGAGTGCATTTGAAAACGTCAAATTTGCTTTGATGCAGTTAGAAAGTTAACTGTGTTGGGAATAAGCAAAGGTAAGCATGAACACTGAATTCCATGCCTGCATCCAGAGGGAAAGCCTCCCAGGATTCAGGGGGCAATGGCCCACAGGACTTAATTGGCTGGAAAAATTTGGCAAGTGGAAATTAGATGATTCAGAAGATCCAGAGCCAAGACCCAATCTGGCAATTGGTGTGGGGGGTGGGGGTGGGGAACAGTAGTGCTGGTATCAATTTAAGGAACTGCTAGTTCAGCTATTCTAAACATCAGTAGCGCTGCTCCAAATGAATTTTCATATTCTAAAATTCAGAAAACAGATCAAGAAGGCTCAGTATCCATGAATCAGGAAGGCTGTGCACAGTGTTTCCAAGACCCTCTTGCATTCACCTGGTAGTAGACATCCACGCATATGATTATGTTTTGTTATTTTCCCAGAGCCCTATCATTTCTTAAAGTGAGTTTGCTCTGACATGGGTTTCTTCACCGATCTCATTTCAACTAAGCAGAGTTATGAAATGAATACATTCAAATCCTCGTGCTTCACACACCTCACTACATTGATTGGCAAATCCCCTTCGTGAGTGTTGCTTTCTAGTTCCAACTGTGTCACAGATGCCCTCTCCATGAAATGCACTCAGAACCCACCCAGACCAGCCCTCCCAATATGCAGAGGCTGAAGATGGATTGCACACACGAGCAGGAGACACAGAGGTAGACATCTTGTTCTACGCTGAGAAGACATCCACACAATACATAGGACTGCGACTCAATTTCAGATGTGAGTTTTAGCTGAAAGTGACACTGTGGTTAAAACTGCCACATTGACCCAGCCTCAGAACAGGATGCACAAAATGAGCCATAGAAAGTGGGTAGTGTAAACCACAAAGACAACTCTCAGGTGTAAAACATGGTGAAAAAGAGCCAGAATTAAAAAAAAAAAAAAAAAAAGGTTCTAGAAATGTAGTTTCCTCTTAAAATTGAATGAACTTTTATTCTCTTCTAGAAAGAAAAAGTGAGAATAGACGTGCCTGACTCATGTGCTGACATGAGCATGTCTCTCATTATGGGTGGGGACAGGGTTCCTGGAGCAATCCCCTGCCCATCCAGATGTAGGCACTTGCTTTTAGTTTTTTAAACTGATCCCAGAAGTCATCTGCAATATTTCGCTACTTTAAGCATAAATCACTGATAACACTAATAGCCCTGATGGATCCATTCTCTTCAATTAATCCAGCTGCTTGATGCAGTTCCAATTTCTTAGGCTCACAAGGGAAATCGGATTGCATGATGTACAATTTTTCACGCTGATTCCTCTAATTACCAAACTTTAATGCAGTTGTTGGTCAAAACTCACAAATGTATTTGATTTAACAAATGCTTCTTTCACCACAAACAAAGCCCTTGAGGTATGTTTTCAGAGGTGGGGATGATTTTCCTCTTTGGCATTACCTAATCTGATAAAGTGCAGCCAGATGATTCAAAGTGAAAATCCCAGATGCAGAAAAATACTTTCAAAATTTCAGAGCATTTTTAAACATTCTTATTGGCTACCCTATCATGCTGTGTCATGGCAAGTTTACCATATGTAATTTAACATAAATTAGTGATGGAAACACTAGAGTTGTTAGAGCTAGCTCCAATTTCCAATGGCGCAAAGTGCATTTGTTGAAAACACAGGATGTTTGAGGTCAGAATTTGCTCTCAGAAGATCTTGAAACACTGGTCTAGTCTAGCTGTGTACAAAATGCATTTTAGAGACAAGGTCCTTTAAGAATCAGTTGAAAAGAAATGCGCAAAGAAAGCCCCAAAGTGTCTCAGTGGGGAGAAGGAGACAGGGAGGGGGTTTGTAGATGGAGAAGGAGACTCAACAATGCCCTTGAAGGACATGGAGCCCTGTGTCTCCACCGGGAGCTCAGTGTGCTGGCCTTGAGTGCCCGGAGTGACCCCGGGGACTGTGAGTTCTCAAGAGATACGGAGAAAGAATTCTTCTTTGGGGACAGACCAGAGAGAGCGTTTTAACCTTGCTCTGGGAACAAAGGGGTGTCTTCATGGAAGCAGGAGGTGAAGAGAGCATATGAACTGTAGAGACCTGGACACACACAGAAAGCGAGCCCTGAGCCCCTGGGTCAGCTGGGAGGAGCAGCCACCTTTGCAGCTGGCTCAGGTGCTTGAGTGTGGCTATGTATCTCCACGTTTCTGTGAAGCTGAAACATTTAGAGTAGATTCTGGGTGGACTCCTTCATGATGTGTTTCCTCTATAACTTTGTGGTGACGTCATCCACCTGACAGAGCTTGGAGCTGGAGATGTCTATTAGAGCAAGGACTACGTGGGCAGGGTTGACAGGACAGGAAGGCTGCGTTCAAAGCCACTGCACTAGGAGAGGGGGCCAAGAAGTCCATCTGAACTTGTTTATCCTGAGTCAAGGACTGGTAAGGTGTTTAACCACTGGAGTGAGCTAGTGGAGAAGTATGGGGGGCACCAGGGGAGACGCTGACCAATGGGGTGAGGCCTGCACTTGAGCTCTTTCCGACTTTACAAAAGCCTTTCTTTGCTAAAGCCATCGTATTTGCTAATTCTGATGCACTGAAGCTGGAGCTTGGCTCCTACCTTCTCTCCAAGACTGGAAGACAGGGCTGCTTTCTGCCCTGATGAATGAATTTTAAAGACATGGCTCAGTAAAATTTCATTGTGTGTATATGCCACATTTTTTCTTTTTTATCCATTTAACCACTTGAAGGGCAACTAGGTTGGCTCCACAGTTTAGCTATTGTGAATTGTGCTGCATAAAAGAGAATAAAATCTTGGCATTTTCAGGAAAATGGATGACATTGAAGAATGCTAAGTGAAGTTAGCCAATCCCCAAAAAACAAATGCCGAATATTTTCTCTGATATAAGGAGGCTGACTCATAGTGGGGTAGGGAGGGGGAACATGGGACAAATAGATGAATTCTAGATAGGGAATAGGGGAGGGAGGGAAAAGGAGGAGGCAGGAGATTAGCAGGGTTGGTGGATGTGATGGACATCATTATCCAGAGTACATATATGAAGACACAAATTGGGTGTCAACCTATTTTATATACAAACAGAGATATAAAAAATTGTGCTATATATGTGTAATAAGAATTATAAAACAAAAAAACAAAGTACATGTATGAAGACATGAATTGGCATGAACATACTTTATACACAAAGGTATGAAAAATTGTGCTCTGGATAGGTAATAAGAATTGTAATGCATTCCACTGTCGTGTATTAAAAAAAAAAAAAAAAAAAAAAAAAAAGACATGGCTCCCGGATCCTGAAGAAAGACATTCTTGGGTTGTAAAACTGTCTAGCTGATTTTTTCCTGTTGGTTTCAAAGACACAAAGAAAGAAATCTAAAAAGGACCAAAGGCAGAGAGGTCAAGGATAAGGGTCAGGATGAAGTCCATCTGAAGTATGGTCAAGCTTGGGAATGGTGAGGCCAGCTGGGACGGGACAGGAACTAAACACTTTAGTGATTGTTCAGAAGTGCGTGAAGAAGAGAGCTATATCAAAAAGAGAAATAAAGGAAGAGAAAACCAAAGCACCCTCACAGTAAACAGAAGCAGGACCCAGGACAGTGCTAGCCAGGGGAGAGCTATCGTGGGACAACGTGAGACGGCTGCACATGTTCACCTTCTTGCAGCTTCCCGCCACCTCGGTGCAGTCCCTTCCCAACCTCAGCTTCCACAAATCTCAGAGACAGGCTGTAAGTGCACCGAGGGTCATCAGTGCTGAGGGCATGTCCAGGTGTGCTGGGGAGCGAGGCAGCACACTGGAGAAGAAGGTGGGAACCTGCCGTAGTTACACTCAGTCTGTGCCTCTGTGACCAGCACAGATGGCTGGTGTCAACACTGTGAACTCCAGAGTGAGGGTGCCTGTGCCGGTGGCCATCTTGGCTGGCCAGCAGCTCCAGGGACACTAATCCACAGCCCCTGGCAGAGTGGACTCAATAGAGAACTGTAGGAAGAAGCAGAGTGTGAGTCTGCTCCTGAGCCCACCTTGGGTCTGGTGATCTGCATGCTCGGCCTTTCTTCTGAAGGAGTGGACATGGAGAGGAGCAGTGGCCTCAGGGAGTGACTCCACAGGGAGTGATAATGCCATGTAACAGAGTTTTCCAAACAGTGTGCAGCCTGATGGCTTCCTGGACGAGAAGTGGAGTGGTCGATGTGGCTCATGCACTTAGGCAGCACGTCTAAATGTAGTCAGAGAAAACCAGATGAACATGCTTGAGGGAGGCCAGACTAATGAAGCCCCAAAGGCCAACTGGTATAGGGAAAGGGAGGGGGAAAAGAGACAAGGGCACCGACCTCGGAGAAATGAGACAGATGAGGAGAGTCTGCAAAGAGGAGAGAGGAGTCGTCAGAGCAGCAGCAAGAATCTGCAGAGAACCCAAACCAGGCTGAGCCATGTCTCAGGGCTAACAAGGTCAAGTTGATAAGGATACAGGCAAAGGTGGGACAGTTGGCTGGCTCACAGTTCCTCATGGGGGACTTGGTAGGAGTCTCAGGAGAGCGTGGGGCATGGGACAGAGTCCCTCAGCCACAAGTGTGCTGAGCTGAAGGCGAGGAAGCACACTGGGAACCTGCATTTCTAGGAACACAGCCATGGCGAGAAGGAGAACTGTCAAACAGTACTTGTTGGGCAGATGATGATTTTGTCTGTTTCTTCTTTAGACTCTGGAGAAGAATTTGTTTATGAGTTGTTCCAGGTTATTAAAATTTAGTTATATTAAAAGAAAAAAAAAAATATATATATATATTCCCGACACTAGAAGATGGCGGGGCCGACTCCAGGGGCATCGTGGAGATAGGTGCAGGGACCTCCCAGCAGGGTCTTGAAGTGGGAGAGAGAAAGGAAGCTTCTCCAACTCCAGCAGCACCAGGGGTCCGTGAGTGGCAAGTTAGTGAAAGAGAACATCAGGGATGAGAGACTCCTGGCAGAACTACCTTGACAGGGTCGTTGCTGAAGGACGCTCAACAACATGCCAAGCATGGCCAGACTCCCAGGGTGGGGTGTCATCACACTGACGGGGCTTGTTGCTGGACTTGGTCAGAAAAGACTCAGGAGCCTGAGGACAACTTTGTCAAAGGAGGGAGACTTGCCGGGCCACGTTCCCTCGGTAGCTGTCAGTGAAGGGTTGCTCTTGGCTTCAGAGGTAGCCGCACTCCTGATCATGGACCCTTCAGAGCAGAGCTGGGGCATCTTTCACACCATTCCTGGGCATCTGGGCATCTCTCTAACCTACACTCTAGTCGTATCTCTTTCCTTCCAGCCAGAGAACAGTCTCTGCTCTTCAGAGCCCCTGCATTAAAATTGGACCCTCTGGAAAAATCAGGAGCATCTCCCTTTTGAAAGGATGCCATCTTAATCTGCACCAGCCCTTCTCAGCAGCCCTAGACTGACATCTGACAAGGAAGCCAGGGGTAGGAAACTTGCAGGGAAATCTTTATAATTCCTCTTACCACCCCAGAATGCTATCTTCCCACCCCCAAAAGATGCTGATACAAAAACCCTAAAAGGGTATCCTGCCAACATCCATGTAAAAACATATGACATAAAAACTGATGTTCAGGTGGGAGAAATGGACAGGAACATTGAGACTTCAACAATGCTACATGGGTAATTGGAGCCCAAGCTGGCAGAAGGACATAGCCAACCCCAAAGTGCTACCAGCTTCATTGACACCAGACACATGTACAGTACTCCACCCGACAACAGCAGAAAGCTCTCTTCTTGAATCCACATGGAAAAGCCATCAAGATAGAAGACATTTGGGGTCACAAAACATACCTTGACAAATTTTGAAAATAGAAATCATAGAAAGTGTGTTCTGAGAAAAAGGTGACATTGTATTAGATATCAATAACAGAAGCACAGATGAAAAACCTTGGGATTTAAAATTCAATTCCAAATAACACTTTGGTTGAAAACAAAGTCTGAGGAAAAATTCTCAAATATTTTGAACTAAATTTAAAGGACACTAAAACTTAATCAAATCTTAGGTTATGACAAAAGCAGTGCTTAGAAACAGCATCAAATGCATTTGTTAGAAAAGAAAAACAAACTTGATAATGTCAGCTCTACCCTGGGAAAAACACAAGGAAGAAGAAAAAAGATACAACAGACATTAATAAAAATGAATTGGGAAAATAATAGAGAAAAAAATCAAACCAGCCTTACCTGATTACTTTTAAATATCAATAGAATTAACAAGTAACACTAGGCAGGTTAAAAGAAGAAGGAGGAGAAGGAGAAGGAGAGGAGGAAGAGAGATAAGACACAAAATCATGAGTATCAGTGATGAAAGGAGGGTCCTTGCTGATCCTACAAACATGAAAAGGATAATGGATACTTACTCTGGGCAGCTCTGTGCCTGCAATTTAACATCTGAACTTGAAAGACAATGATACCAAAACTTACACAAAGTAAACAGGTAATCCCGACAGAACTATACTATTAAATAAATTAAGTTTATAATTAGAAATACTCAAAAGAAAAGTAGGATAGAAAACTTACGAATCATTTCTATCACAAATTTAAGAAAAAATGATATTTTTCTATAATCTCTTCCAGAAATTTAGAGTAGATACTTTCAGTCTCCTTCTCTAAGGTAGCATTTCTCTAAAACAAACCAAATAAGAACAATACAAGAAAGGAAAATTACAGATCATACCTCTCATGAACAGACATAAAAGTCCTCAATAGATATTAGCAAAGTCAAACCCAACACTGAATAAAAAATGATACTAATGACAAAGTGGGATTTATTCTAGTTATGAAAAGCTGGGTCACCATTAAAGTAACCATCACTGTAACCCACCATACCATATCAGTAAAGGAAAGTCATAAGATCATATCTGATAAGTCATAACTGAAGTCATAAAATTTTATCAGTCTATACTAAAGGCATTTGACACCTCCACTATTCACTCATGATACAAGCTCTCAGTAAATTAGAACTTCGGTGGTCCTTACCTAACTTTGTAGTATCTAAAAACAATCACAGGTGACATTATACTTAATGAAAACCAGGTATTCTTCCTATGATATTGGAAGCAAGGTAAGGAGATGATCTCATTACTCATTCCCAACATCACACTGGAGGTCTTAGATAGTGCAATAAAACAAGAAAATGACAGTAAAGATAAACAGATTCACAAGAAAGATATAAATTACCAAGGAGATCAGATCACATGGACTTCTATGTGAAAGTCTCAAGGATCTGAGTAAGAATGTTGAAAAAGCTCTGTAACTAATGTGTGAAAATATATCAAAGCTTCAGGGCACAACTCAACTCCTCTCCTATATACCCACAAAGAAATCCTGGAATTTGAAATTGTAAAAAAAAACAATGATTTTTTAATAACACCAAAATAATATAAATACTTCAACATAAATTATACATAGTACATGCAAGATCTCTATGTGGAAAACAAAAACTGATGCAAGAAATCAGAGTCCTCAAAAATGGGGCAGTATTCTGTATTCACAGATTGAAAGACAATATTCTTAGGATGTGAAGTCTCTGTTCCAATGAGAATCCAGCAAAACATTATGTAGTCAAGGACAACTTGAGTATCCAGCCTATGTGGAAGGGTGAAGACCTGGAGCAGCTAAAATGATACAGAAAAATGGGAAGGAAGTTGGAGAAGGAACATCCCCTACTTTCAGCTCTTACTAGGAAGCTGCAGTCAACAGCACAGAGCAGCAAGGTGAGGACCTAGGGGTGGAGGGCCCAGGAAGAGTCTTCAGAAATGCCACTGTTCCCTGCTCCACAGGCAAAGCTGATGCAGTGGAGAAAGGACAGTGGCAAGAGCAAGCCCTGGCCAAGCTGGATGTCTGCATTCAGAACCATACGACCTCCCACCTTTCCTAAAACTTGAATGTATTCTTGGTCTAAATGCGAAGTGGAAAACCATGGCACCTGTATGGCGAAGGAGACAAAGATCAAAACTCTTAATCTGATGAGCTTTTGATCAAAACCAAAAACATAATGGAGGGCTGGGGTTGTAGCTCAGTGGTAGAGCGCTTGCCTTGCACATGGGAGGCACTGGATTCCATCCTCAGCACCACATAAAAATAAATAAATAAAATAAAGGTACTAAAAACATAATGAAAGACAACAAATAATTGGAACTTAAGATAAAAATGCATGTTTTGTGAAAGATGCTGTTAATAAACATTAAAGCTATAGAGTGGGGTTAAGTACTCACAAAACAAATACCCAATAAAATATTATTATCTATAATAAATAAAACACTCTAAGACAACAATTGTAACACAAACAACCCAATTCAGTAGTGGGCTTTGATCTGAACAGATGCCTCACCAGACAAGAGGTACATGAGGCCAATAAGCAGATTTAAAGATGCTCAATATCATTTGCCATTGGGAAATTTTTAATTAAAAAAATAAATATTACTCTCTCGTATAAGAATGTCTGAAACAAAAGAGCTTTTAATTCCAGTTGCTGGTGAGGATTCCTAGCAAGAGGAGCTCTCGTTTGCTGATGTTTAGGATGCAAAATGGTGGGGCCGCTCTGGGAAACGGCGTGGGAATTTTTTACAAAGCTAAACATAGACTTGTACATGAACCAGCAATTTCATTCCCAATTTTATTTATTGACTCAAATGATTTAATAACTTACATCTGCACAAAAATTTACAAGAAATATTTATAGTGACTTCATTCATAATCACTCAAAACTGGCAGCAGCCAAGTTATCCTTCAATAAATAAAGGAATAAGTAAATCTCAGTAATCCATACAATGGAATGTTGTACATCATTAAAAGACATAAATGGATCTTTAGTCTTTACCTCCAAGTGAAAAAAGTCAATCTGATCAGGAAACATACCATATGAACCCGACTTCATGACATTCTGGAAAAAGCCAAACTGTGAAAATAGTAAAGAGATCAGTGTTTGGTACTAGAAGGGAAAAGACAGCGTCACATAAATCACACACTGGACATTTTTAAGGTATTAAGCTATCCTGTATGGTATTGCAAAGGTGGATACATGATAACATGCATTTTTAAAACTCATGGAGCTTTATAACATAAGCACTGAAGCTCTATGCTTGCAAATTCTTTAAAAACAGTATTTAAATGTCAAGGGTCCTTGGGTAAAGGGATTAAGGTGATGAGATCATTTAGCTGCATCATAGATGTATGGGACAGGCTCCCTGAAGGGGATGGGAGGTTTCTGCCTTTTTGTTTTTGTGGATAAGGCACAAGAACTGAGCACTGCACTGTGGTTGATAGAGTCCTTCACGTGGTTTCAGGTAACAAGCTCATGGCCCAGTGTTCCTAGCATTGGAGTGGGAAGTAGATAAGCAAGAGAAAGAGACTAGAACCATCCAGGGGGTAATGGATTAGTCTCAGAGATAGCAAATAAATTCATATGCAGCATAATATGAACTATTTGGCCATGTATGGAAGTATTCCATGCATACCTGGACATGGGGTCAAACTGCCCTGCAGGTATACCCTTGATAGAACTTGCACTCATTGCTCTGTCAGTGGAGAGGGCTGAGAAGCCACCACACACCACGGCTCCTTTTCTCAATAGTCTCTGATAAAGGATTTGGGATGCTTGGAGGAATGGCTGATTCTGACTAGGATTGGAGGTAGACAAGAGGAGCTGGAATACCTCAAAATGCCAGAAAATACAGAATCTCTCAGAACAATAAATCAAGGGGTATGGCAAAGAGAGGGAAGCCAACAGAAAGAATAATGACCAAATCTAGGACAATCTCAGCAACTAAATAAAGTGGAATTAGGTTGCAACCCAAATTGTGAAATAAATATTCATGAGCCCATATTAATATAAACAATTGATTGAATAAATAAATAAATGAAGAAGAATAAGTAAGTATTCCATGCAGAAGATTACAAATAATTTATTACATGCTCCACCTATAAGGCAAAACACCCCAATCCTTCTGTGTGGGCTTTACACAGAAACTTCCTTTCAAATAATTCAGTATGAAGGTGGGGAAGAGTAATTTTACAGAAAAGAAGCCTGGCATACACTCCCTCAGGTGGCACAGCATGGTCAACCTCATGGTGACAGGTCACATTGCTTGATGGCGTTTGAGGATTGACACTTGATCAGCCTTCTGCCCCACATCTCAGGACCTTCAATCTCTAGCACTAAGATGAAGAAGAACATCAGGTAAATCCCACTTGTGACCCACATTCCATAAATGCCTGACCAGATCTCTTCAGAACTGCCACCTCATCACCCCAAGAAGCCTGGGAATCGCCACAGCCAAAAGGAGGTGAGGAGACAAGACCGACCATGAGCAGTACAATGTGTCCATGAGGGAAATCAAGTTCAGGACTTCAGCCTCTGAGTAAGATATGCCACTTCTTAAGGATGGAGCAGAATTAGTTCATTAAGCTCAATGACTATTTAGTCCTACTGTAAAATATTAAAGATAGGGGGAATTTATCATGGGACCTCCCTACAGTATCTTGACAATTTTTCTGTAATCTAAAACATATTTAGGAAAACTGAAGAAGACACCTCTAGAAAACAGAATGCTTACTCCAGAGAGCGTGAGATAACTTGGAAGAGACTTTTAGACAAGACAAAAGCCAACGTTACTTCAAATATTTACTCCTTTGCACAAAGAGACTGGTGAACTTGACTTGGATTATTTAAAACAAAGAGACAAAGGTTCTATCTTATGTAACTGAATCATAATATGCAATTTTTAAGTCACTCAATCCAAAATTAATTTATAAAATATTTTGCTTCCAAAATGAGTTAGCAGGTAGAAAGATGACATTTTGTGTCTTGTGTTCAGTTTGTCCAAACCATTTAGACGGGGCGGTCAATTCATTTACTTAGTAAACAACAAATGGGCAGTGAAGGTGACTTAATCGTCACAGTTGACTTTTCTGTCAATAGTGCAGGAGCTGTGCTTATTCTGCTTGTTTCAGGTTTTCTTCACAACCTGGTGTTTGCCAGCGTGACGTCACCAGCCTGGTCACCAGTGTGTATAGCTTCACCGTCACCACGGCAGCAGTGACTTCCACGGTGCTCGGCTCTCAGGACTTGTGTTCTGCAGGTTTCCCTCACTAGAAGACAGCCAAGTCACAACATGTCTCTGAGAACATCAATTCAAGAAGGAAGGATTTATTTTGGGTCCTTGTGAGGTGGGACACCATGGCGGGAGTGCTTGGTGGAGCAGAGATGTTCCTCTCTTCGTGGCTGGGAAGCGGAGAAGGAGAGGAAGTGGCTGTGTCTCCATATTTCCTTCAGGGGTCTCCTCCAATGACTTCTTCCCCGTGGGGGCCCCTGTCCACCACCTCCCGGCAGGCTGGCCAGCCAGCCTGTGACACAGGGCCTACAGAGGCACTTACCATCTCCACTCTACCAGGGAATCACGTACTTGATGACATTATCCCCTTCAAACACCCTATGAGAATATCCCACAGGGAAACCGAGACACTGAGAGGCTAGGTAACCTACAGGTAGCCCAGCTAGAGAGAGCGCCCAGGTTCACGCCCACCTGCCCAGTGCTGGAAAGCCAGCAGAGGTCCACTGTGCACTTCTGCTATCTGTGGATAGTCTGACCCGAAACAATCTCCTGTGAACCTTCAGTGAAAGCAAACAGATCTGTCACTGGTTTTCCATACAGCAGGCCACTCTGGAAAAGATATACTATGTCTTTGTACGACAGTAAATAGCAAACCAGAACCCCTCGACCTTGACCTTGACCAAAGACTGTACCAGGGAAGCTGCTCAGTGTAGTCTCCGGCACTTAGTGCTGGAGCGCTGGGCAGGGGACAGTAGAGAATCGTGCTGGGGCTGCTCCTCCCAAAGAGCCCGTCACCCGAAAACCATATGTTTGGCAGCTGGGTGAACACATTAGTTCAAAGGAAATAATAAAAGGCAGGGAAAAGGCAGACAAATGTGTGTTCTCCAGTTATTTACTTGTAACATATGTTAAATAATAGTAATATGTTTGTTTTCATGTTTCGTTACTAGGAACTTTTACCTTATCTCCAAAGACTAGAAGACAGCCAAGTCACAACATGTCTTGCTCTTTCTAAATAAGTCATTTATGAGCGGAGGGTGTAATGCTGACTCTGACTATATTAGCAGCAAATCCTGGCTACTTAAAAACAGTGAGATAGCTTCCAGACACGCTGTACTGGAAATGACTTTGTAAGCAATACCTGTTTCCCTGAGGGCCAGGGCCCTGCATGACGGGTAGGCCATTCCCCTGGAGGGACAGTTATCTCGAGAAGGTGGTCTCACTAAACTCCAAAATGCTGCCAAATTTGAAGGAACCAACCATCCACACTGACCTAAAGATCTTCTCAAAAAAGTCAGAAAAGATCTTACACTCTTGGGAGAGCGAGAGTAATACAAGAGAGAAAATTTGGACTGTGAAGTAAGAATGCACTGCTCTTGAAGTAACAATCATTTAATTTCTGTGAATCTCAGCTGTCTTCTCCAAAACTTTAGTATGTTAATTGTTACTCTGTAAGGTAATGTCAAGGTCAACACGAGACATGACCTTCATCCTCCATAATGGTGTGCTCAGTAGAGCAGAATCCAGACTTATTCATTTGCATGCTGCCCCTCTGCACCACACCTCCAAATAATTGAAAGGGGATCCAACATAGTCAACTATTATTAGTCTGCTGGTGTCACTTTGAACCAGAACTTGGGGGGACAGATGTGTGGTCCTGTGACAAGGAAGTAAACCTTTTATTGGACATCAGGAAAACGTTCCCATTTTTCCAAATAGGCCTACAGTTTTCTTTCCTTGGGTAAAATTTGAAAGAGAAATAGTAAATAGGGAGTAACTACCCAGAGTAGGAAGGCAAGCTTTTGAAATAGTCATAAAAAGTGTGCACGATAAGCAAGAGCCAGACCAGACTGTCCTAAAGAAAAGGCAGAAATTCTGGATGATAAAACCGAGACTGGCATCTATGGAACCCTTGGATGCTTGTTCCTCCCTCGATGGTTCTTTGTGTGTGATCCTCACACTGCACTATAGGAGGCAATCGCAATTTCCACTTGACAGATGAGAAAAACAGTGCACTGCAAGGTGGCACCATCTGTCTACAACCATACATTCAGAGGGGATGGCACCTCAGCTCTGCCATGGTGCTCCTCTGCCCCCGCTCGGAGCACCAGAGGACAGTGCCGATGGCTCATCATACGTGCTCTGCTGTAGCCCAGCAGCCCAGGCTGCCAAATCATAAACACTTGCTAGATGAGTGCTGTCTAGGTTGTAGCTGCTTGACCCAGGCAATGTCATGATGAAATGGGCGTTTAGGGAGCACTAGTCTGACAGAGTGCAGGTTGGTTGGACCAGAAGTGTGGGAGTGGAGATGGGAACCAGAAAAATATCTTAGGGACTATTACAGGGACTGGTGTGATGGCATCCGAGGCAGCCGGAGAGTTCAATTCTCCTTCTTCCAGTTCATAGCACAGCCTGGGAAAATCACAGTCTAGTGTGGCATGCCAACTTGCATGACTGCCACCCATTCTCTATATGTGACCTTTCCTCTCTACGGTTTGGAGACTCGTCCACCTTACTGGTGAGAATTAACTCCCGGAGCCGTCCAAGTGCGAGTCAGGAAGGCCTTGTTCATGTGACATATCCTGCTACTTAACTGTTGAAGACTGTGACCATCAGGTTAGTTCTTACACAGTGGTATAAAGTCTCACTGTAGCTCTCAATCTGATTATGAGCATTGTTTTTAGAATCCACCCAAACACTTGAACATAGTGTGTTTTTTTCTACTTTCACTCTCTTAAAATGCATGCCCATTCACTTTTTTTTTTTTTAAAGAGAGAGTGAGAGAGGAGAGAGAGAGAGAGAGAGAGAGAGAGAGAGAGAATTTTTAATATTTATTTTTTAGTTCTCAGCGGACACAACATCTTTGTTGGTATGTGGTGCTGAGGATCGAACCCGGGCCGCACGCATGCCAGGCGAGCGCGCTACTGCTTGAGCCACATCCCCAGCCCCCCATTCACTTTTTAAAAATGGAGGACATCCCAGATCTAAATTTTCATGTGCCTACTATGTACCAGGTATGCTCCTTGATTGGAGGCACAAGATGAGGACTTGGCTCAATAAAAATCTACATTCTCAAGGGATGCCTCTCCTTGTTTTAAATCTTCCAATCCTATGTCATTTTTCCTTCACTTAGGAAGAACTCCATGCCTCCCAGCATGGTTTGGGAGTCCCACCCAGATCCCAGTCCCACCCAGATCCCAGTCCCATCTCCGTCCCTGGCCTCCTGCTCCAGCTCTTCCTCTTGACTCTGGTCACCCCAGGCCTCTGCTCTAAACGTTCTGAATCCTCCACTGGCATCTTCTATGCCGCTGTCTACCACTCCACCTGGAGCAGAATCCCGTTCCTTCGTTGTTATGGTTTGGATCTGGGGTGTCTCCCAAAGATCTGTGTCCATGCAGGAGTGTGCAGAGGCGAAATGATTGGATTGGGAGAGCTGTGACCTGATCAGTCCTGTTATTGCCGGTGGCCACTGTGAGCCATGGGATGTGGCTGGCAGAGGTGGCCCACTGGAAGGCTGCATCTTCTCCGTGACTCCTTCCCCTTTACCTCTCTTTGCTTCCTGACCCTCCCATGAGCTGAGTAACTGAGGCTGTGAGCTTCTGCCACCATGTGCCTGCTCACCTGGGACCCAGAGCACTATGGCTGGCAGTCCGTGGACACAGACCTGTGAAACCATGAATCTTTCCTCTTCCAAGCTGTTTTCCTCAGGAAATTTGGTCACAGTGACAAAAAGCTGACCAAAACATTGTCTATGCCCTGCTTGTCTTTTAACACCTGGCAGAGAAGACAACACCTTCCCTGGGCGTCCTCTGCCAAGTCCCAGCACCAAGTGGCTGGCCCCCTTCCTCTGCTGTGACATGGGGAGAGTGTGTCATCTTCAGCTCCCTTGAGGAAAGGGGTTTCCCTGTTGGTCTGTGTGCACTTGGTGACTTGCACATGCTGGTGTCCGCCTAGTTAATGTCGGCAGAGAAAGGGGGAGGGAGGGGAGGAAGGAGTAAGTCCCCCTGAGAGCAGCTCTCTGCCGTCACTGGATGTGATGATAAAGTTTCCTCTTCCTGTGGGTCAGCTCCATCCTCCTTTAATTGTCCACCAGACAGGAGGTAGAAGTGCCTCTCCTCAGGGGTGGCAGGCCACAGAGAGAGATGAGTCTGGGAGGAACTGGGGAGGGGAGAAGTGACCACAGTTGGTGACAGGCCTGGCAATAAAACTAAAGAAAACAGTGCCTCCCCTGCCTGGTGAATAGATGAGGCGGGAAAGAGTGGAAGCCACATCTCTTGAGAGACCATTGCCATTCTCCATTGAGGGAGAGCTGGGGACTTCGATTTCCCACTTAAATCACAGTATTCGTAAGAGCATAACATAAGCATTTATTTAGAGCCACCTAGGAAAGCCTTATTACAGATACACAAAATAACCACAGTGCTGAATTGACTCACTTAAGCCATCCCAAGCGTTTCCTGCCAAGCGTCGTCACCCAATGGACACTGAACGTGAAGCCCCTTTCCTGGACTCCACTCTTCTGCTCTCAGCAGAGACCTCTTGAAGCCCATCTTCGGATTTAGGGGTGATGCACACTCAAAGTCTCAGTATCCTTAAATTCTTGAACAATCCAAAATACGATAAGATTAAAAAAGAAACAAACATACAGGGTCCATGAAGATTTATTGGCTGAGATTTCCTTTATCTGACCTGAGATGAACCCAGGGTGACACTCTGGAGACAGAAGAGCCCAGGAGGTGCGAAAGTCTCTGTGGATGGCAGGCCTGCCGAGGAGGCCCAGGAGGCCCAGGAGGAAAGACTTGGGTCTGGCAAGAAGCTGGAGTCCCGGGAGCAGCAGGAGCGTGCATGTCCACGAGCGGGGCTGGCCAGGTGATGACCACTGTTCACAGGAGCCCCAGACACCCCGCAATGGGCCAGCACTGTATCACCTAGGCTTAGGGGACTGCCAATATGAATGCACCCCTAACAGGAAGAATCCAGGACCCCAAGAGGAATCCTACTGTGTCTAAAAATTTCTACTCAACTCCCAGACCCTGGGATACTCCTGATACCCCTTTAGCAAGAGAAAATGGACATCTGTCCTCAGATTCTCTTCTTTGGGGGGTAATAGCACCTATGAACCTCTGCCTCCCAATTGCTAAGATCCCCATCCTGTGTCAGGTCCCATGTATTTCACAGGCTTCACGACTCAGGCTGGGGCCATAGCACTCAAACCCTTTGGAGCCCTGAGCCTCCTTCCTCGCCTCTTCTCCTGGGCTTGTCCACTTGCTCCCGCTATCTGTAACAACTTATACCATTAGCGCGCATTTGAGTTACAATGCCTTCAAGAGCATTATCTCATCTGGCCTCAGGATTTGGAACGGTGGAGAGGCATAAGCAACCATCTGGGGAGCTCTGATTTACAAGTCCACCGTTAATCCATCAGCAGAGAGTCGCTGCAGAGCTACTGTATGCCAGTCTTGTGCTGGATTTGGGGTCCCCTCTGGGAAATATGGGATCATAGTGACATGTGCTTCAAGTGATTTCAAAAAAGAGAAAAAACATCCATGATATTCAAGTTTCTAGAAAATACTAGTGTGTCTGAAGTGGTCCACACTTCCATCACCTTTCTGTGACCTCTCCATTTGGATTGGCACATCTTTACTCTTGGTCCCACCCACATCTCTGGAATGATGACACATCCTGAGTCCCTCTTGAGGGATAGGACTGCCATCAGAAATCTCCTTCCTGGATGTTCCTTTGGTCTTTCAAGCTCAGCATGTAAATATGGCTGAATTATTCCCCCCAGGTCTATCCTTTATTCTGTATTCTCATTGCTAATTATTAACTTAATTTCAGTTATTGGATTTTACTTAATTGCCTGAAATAATAGTTTCCTCCTTCTTTTTAATCACCTAGTCTCATACCATCTTTTTCCTTTTGCTATGTTAATGTTTCACTAAGAATCATTCCTGTGTCTCTTAACCCAGTACTTAACTATGAATAGTGCATGGTGAATGGACTCCGGCTTCAGCTACACCAGTCAGTCATTATTGGTTGGCTCGCCCCCTGCCCAGGAAATACTATGAACTCATCAACACAAAAGAACTCTACCTTATGGTCAGTGTGTAGAAAATAATCAGTTAAAGTGTGCTAAATAAAATGAACAATGAATGCATGAACCCCGTGGTAATTTGTGGCTTTTTTGTGATGGGCAGAATTCTAAGATGTCCCACAAGAGTCTTTCTCTCCAGCAATTGCACATCTATCTCCCAGTTATTCAATAAAACACTGACACAGGCAGTGTGTGAAGGGATAGTTTTCATCTTTAATTAAAGTCCCAAGTTGGTTGACTTTACGGAGGGGAGATGAACTTGGGTGGGATGGGAATATGCAGGTGAATCCTGGGAAGGAACTGAGCAGGTCCTGGCTGGAAGGATTTCAGCATAGGGGAGCCAGCGGGTGAAGTGCAGGTCTTCCATCTGGTGCTTCGGGTATGGCCGGGACACATGTCATGGAATGCACACAGCTTCTAGGATCTGAGAACGGTTCCCCATCGACAGCCAGCAAGCAAACAGGAATCGCAGTCCTACACCACATGGGACTGAATTCTGCCAACCATGCGAATCAGCCTGGAAGTGGACTCTTCCCCAGAGTCCAAGGAACATGGTGCAGCTGAGGCCTTCCCTTCAGCCCCGTAAAACCCTGGGCAGAGAACCCTTCCACCTTGTGCCAGACATCTGTCCCAGGGGACTCTGAGCCGATCAGTGGGTGCTGTTTTAAACTTCTAAGTTCTGGTAGTTTTCCAGGTAGCAGTAGAAAACGAATGTATTTTTCTTCTCATTGTGTAGTGCTTGATAAGGAGAAGGAACCAACAGTATCGTAGGGCAAGGTTATGAAGTACAGAGGATCTGCTCGTTCCTGAGTGTTCACTGATGGGGGATGAGGCTTCTAAGGTGCCATGTCAGTTAACAATTGCCACAAGAATGACGCACGACCAACAGCCACAAGGATCTGAGCAGAAGGCAGCAGTGAACATCGATCTAGCCCCCATGTCTACAGCTCCTCAGTTGATCTGGGCTGGGCTTCCGTGGATGGTCCACCTGGTATTTGGTGGCTTCCTCATATGAGCTGGACTGGATTAATCTACCCTGGTCTTGGCTGGGCATGACTCCAGTACACTCAGCTCTATCTCCATCCAGGATGAATTGATTGTTTTTCTAAGGGCCACAGTAGAAGCACAACTGATCTGGTAGAAACATGGAAGTCTTCCTAAGGTCAAGGGTCAAGACTGAATTAACACCACATCTACACGTTTTGGTTCCAAGTCACATGGGAGAGCCTCAGAGGCACAGAGGTCCATCCCTTTTACAGGTAGAAGTTACTGCAAAGATACACGGTAAAGAACACGACTCCAGTGAATTAAAGATCCCAGACGCCAAGGAGGCAACCTTCAGGACTGAATAGGTTCCTCCATTTCTCCTTATGTTCTCATATTTACTAATTTAATAACATTTAAATGTACTCTTCCTAAAGCAGCTCCCATTATATCCAAGCAAGGTAAACTGAAATATCAAGAAATATTTGATGTGTCATTTGATATTAACCCTCAGTTTTATGTGAATTCTTCAAGAAAAATGATAAATACAAAATATATAAATTGGGCATCTCCAGGTTCTAAACAGGAGGGTGTCAACGGAGAGGACTCTCAGTGCAGGTAGGCTGTGGGTCCTCTTCTTTGCTTTCTCAGGTGGGATGCCCTCTCTGGCTACAAGGAATGCTCTCCATTGCTAAGGATTCACATTATTATGAATAATTGAAAAACAATAAAATATAAATGGTAAAAA
The DNA here is from genome assembly GCF_964194105.1 of Spermophilus citellus. Lineage (NCBI taxonomy): Eukaryota > Metazoa > Chordata > Mammalia > Rodentia > Sciuridae > Spermophilus > Spermophilus citellus. The sequence goes on along the minus strand of NC_138182.1, from coordinate 284,655,270 downwards.
TATGAGTCTATGCTGTTCTACTAAAAATAAAATTTAATACTCCATCTGAAGCTTTTGGCTTAATATTTTGGAATTTCTGGCTTTGGCCACCCATGTAGCTATTAACTTTTCATTCTGAACCCAAGGTTATTCACGAGTTTTTGGTCAACATTGGCTTCAAAATGACATAACATCTTTTAGCCAATATGTTTTTACTATGTAAATTGCAAGGAGTTTGACAAACACTAGTGTTTCTATTGAGAGTTTTAAGTCAAACAGAAGTGACTTCCCCTTAGCCTTTTATGCCAGGGGTCATTTGAATTCATGACCCACTTTGTTGCCACCTCTACACATTGAGCTGCTTGAGAAAACGTGTTTGTTTAACCCATAATACCATAAATTGCTAGCAAATTACAAAGAAGACAATAACAAGTTCCCAGGTAATGCCAGGTGATGGGCCTCAGGAAGACACCCCTGTGAGCAACAACTAACACAGAGGCTGATGGTTAGTTTTCAGATACTCAGAGTCAGTGTTAGCATTGAGTTTTAACCATTTTTCATATGCCTTTATCTTTTATTTGGGGGGGGGTACTGGGGATTGAACTCAGGGGCTCTCAACCACTGAACCACATCCCCAGCCCTATTTTTTATTTTATTTAGAGTCTCACTGAGTTGCTTAGTGCCTCACTTTTGCTGAGGCTGACTTTGAACTCACCATCCTCCTGCCTCATCTTCCCCAGGCACTGTGATTACAGGTATAGACACGGCACCGGACACCTTTATTTTAATGAGGGAAATGATGTTTCTGCTGAGACTCGGACCACATGCACAAGGAAACCTGATTTTGCTGTCTTATACTAACAATTGCTTCGTGCACATCCTGGCTGACCCCATCGATACAGATGTCCTGGAGACAATGCCAGCAGTACACACCTGAGTTCTCCCTGTGAGTGTCCTACTGGTCAGAGCTGTGAGCTGAGGTGGGTATCTATACTCTCTAGAAATATCTCAGGTGGGTTTCCTGCCTGTACTTATGTGTAAACCTATGCCTATACCTGTGCTTTCACCTACCTGCTGCCTACACCTGAGCTTATAACCATACCTGGACCTATACCTAGGTCTATACCTATGGATGCATCTTTAGCCTACACCTATATGATACCTATACCTGGGCATACACCTGTAACTCTACCTATACCCATATCTAGACCTATTCCTGTACTTGCTCCTATACCTGTGTTGATACCTAGACTGTACCTAACCCACACTATGCCTTCACCTACATCTGTATGTATACCTATGCCTTTGCCTATCTATCCCTAGGCCTAGACTCATACCTATGTCTAAAACTATATCTACCTCCAAGGGTTGCTTTGAGGACAGATGAGGGTCACATTCAGGTGTCTGATATCTAACAATAGTTATTCTGTAAATGCTGACACCAAAACACTCCTCCAGGTGAACTCAAAGCTAGGGCACGTCCATCTCTGGGCAGTGGCTTGCTGGACTTTGTGGAGACTGGGCCAAGATAGGATTTGCATGAGTTATTGCTTGTGGCAACCATCCAAATCCTTGAAGAACATGTATTTCCATCCACTTTGACTTACTGACATGAATAAGTATATCATTCTATCCTGTCATACAATACCCATGTTCACTTCCCTGATTGGCACTGCATGGCTTGGCATCTCCTCCCTCCAAGCCCAAGGGTCACATCTAGTGGCTAGGATTAGGGGCCCAGAAAGAACGTTCAACCATAGGGAGCTAGAGAACACCAACAGGCCATCAACCAGGATCAGAGTCCCAGCCCTTGGGTATGGGAAGAATGGAGGTGACCCCTGAGCCTGGAGGACGACTCGGTGTCAGATAAAGTACACTCGAAGGGCAGTGGCTATAGGAGCACAAGTCTTCCTAGGAGTTAGGATGTCCCCAAAGGCCAGGAACAGCTGCTGTGTGTTGAACCCAGGGGTCGAGTCTGAAAATATAAAGCTAGGTAGCAGATAGTGCAGTGTCTGAACATTTCTGTCCCCCTAAGGAGAGACAAATGTCCCTGTCACATCAGCTGTAGGACAGAGCCAAATAAAGCTTGTGTGGGGAACACGGTGAAAGGACATTCGCTGAGTAGGTAGCGCTGAGTAAGTAGCACTTGGGAGGAGGAGCGTCTCTGCAGGTGGGCAGAAGTGGAGGATGCTCCTGGGCAGGGCAGGCAGGGGGCAGGGCTAGCACGTGGGCACAGGGGCACTGACCACTGGTGGGGAGAAGAGGAGAGCTCAGGTAACAGCACCAAGGCAAGCAGAGGGATTTAGAGTGTAGACTACTAGGTAACCACCCAGGACGGACAGACCTTGCAAAGGCACGTCTTCGGCCATGGTAATGAACCTGAATTTCATTTTATATCTTCTGAGGTTTACTGACATGTGGTTACTCTCACAACTACATTCTGTGGAACCCCAGCTGTTCAATTTCTTACAATTGCCCATTTGAAAGTAAGCAAAGATGTAGTCAAAATTTCTCAAGAAAAAGATTTCACATAAAACCTGTAAGATTAATGAAGTGTCAGAAAACGTTTAATAACTTGTCCAGCTTTGTTCTGTGAGTAGGCGCTCCATCTGAAAAATCTGATACTGCATGACAAGACCAGTTATTTTCTGTATATAATCTCTTATTTCTATCCTCAGATCCCCAGTAATTCCAGTTGTATCCCCATTATGATCCTTAAAGAAATGGGCTTATTAAAATGTGCTCAACCCCACTCCTTCCTATTGTTTTACACATTAGTTCAAATGAGGTTTGAATAAAGAGCACATTTCTAATATTAAGGATAAAGTGTTTCCATCTTCTTGGATTACCTTGGCTCAGATCCACTCTGCACAACTGTGGCTGGTTCAGCACTTAGCTATTCTCCCCTAGTACCAATAAACCTGCATCAAGTATCCACTAATTGGAACCTTCTTTAGGATGATTTCTTGATATTTTAAAGCATATGGTTTCCATACCAAATAGTGGAGATGCTATCAAGTATACCACAGTGTGTCCCCTGCCCTGGACAGGAGGAGTCTAGTTCCCTTCTGCCTTTAGTTCTGTAAATAGAAGTTGGTGTCTTTAAAGCCAGCACTTGACAAGGTGAAGGGAAGCATTCCTTACACAAGTAACCACAGGCCCTGCAGCTTCAGGAAGCTCAGCCCCAAGCCTCCAGCCCCAGGCATTTGAGGGCTGCCATCTTGTGATTTTTCTGTCTCCAGAAAAGGGCTCACTGTTTGTAAATTTAGAATTTTTCTGTGAGGCTTAAAGATCAATTACCCCAGGTTACAAGCACTTTCACCTGCACCATTGAGACTAGAAGAGGAAGCAATCAACGCTCACGGGAGGAGTCAAACACAGAGGTGAGGCATGGGCAGATGAAGTAGGTAGGGATGGATGGGGGGTGAACAATACCGCCAAGTAACGCAGAAGTCTGTGGTGGGCTCGTGTCAGAATCAAGGTCAAGGAGGACAGGGGCAGATCACAGACCTCCCTGTACTTGCTCATCGTTTTCCCTTTCAGAGAAGAATAAACACAGACTGAGAACTTTGACGTCATCAGCAAGCTTATCCTCAGAGGTAGAACCCATGGTGATTCCTATGCCTATTATCTCCAATTACTGTCGTACCGTGTTTAATAAAACAGAGTTCTCACTTCACGCTTTTCAAAATGTTTCATAACTGTTATCTCACTTTATTAAAAAATGAGAGAATAAGTTCGGTGTCTGTTTCAATTAATCTTCAAATTTTTGTGTATTACACTTTCCTCTATTATATTTTTGTTTTATCCAAAGTAATTGGTGTTCCTTTCTTGTGGAAGCAATTAAAAAAATCACCAACGACAACCTGCAGGGCCTTCATTAATTGTCTGTAGACATTTTCATCAGGTTTTCAGAGCCCGTGCTATCTTAATTCAGACCTGGACGCGGGACAAGCATGACTTCAGCACCCAGAGCCCTGCCATCGGAAACAAACAGAGCACAGGAGCCGTGAGGGAAGAGAAGTCTCCTCATTAAAACGGGACAGCGAGCTCATTGTCCCCACAGCCCTTCCTGTGGCAGTGGCAGCAAGGGCAGGAGACCTGTGGGGCTGGACACTCTCTGGACAGGTAGACATGGAGACAGAGCACCCAGGAACAGGCCAGGTAGCAGACTCAGACATCTCTGGCCTCCTCCAAACCAGACTCTCCTCTGAGTGTGTGTGTGTGTGTGTGTGTGTGTGTGTGTGTGTGTGTAGCACGTGGCCAGCTTGGTTCCTGGAGGAAGGAAACTGAGAGCCGCAAGGCCTGGACAGTCCCCGTGCCCATGCGGACTCCCCTGCACCACCTCCTAGAGGGCCCTCCAGATTCACGACTCCCCTCCGACAGGCAGCTCACCACCTCAGTGGTGATTTGGACACCCACAGTTCTAATGGCAAACAGTGATCCAATTCCTGTTGGAGCCATCTACCCATGCTCATCATATACCTGTGGGGCTTCTCCCCTTACAGGCAAGCCCTGATTGCAGAGGTCATCTGCATCCAGGGCTCCTCCTACGTGTGGCCTGTCACCCACCCTCAGGTCCTCTGATGGACGAATTCTTTGTGGACACACAAAGGAAGGTCATGCTCCTCTGGGTGAGTGGCCTGCTGTTCCCGACACTGATGCACACTGACCCATGCCTCCCGAGATCAGCATGCAGATGCTTCTGCAGATGTACACTCGGCTGCCCCGAGCTTCAGTGTGGAAACAGTGCAGACCTCTGCTGGCCACCATGTGGACAGTAGCCCATGAGCTCCCAGAAACTGACTTCACATTTCCCACTTAAAATTTATCTCTTTTATTTGGTTCTAGGCCCCTTCTTTTTGAATTCTTTTGGCCCAGTTCTGTCATCTGCCATATTGAATATCCTTCCCAGCTTCATGTCATGTACAAAACTCACAAGCGTGTCTTCTGTGCCTTTACCCAAACCAGTGAACAGACAATAACATCTGATAAAGGAAAGGACACGATCACACGTCATCAGGGCTGCCCCTTTGATGGACCCCGATTAAGGAGTGGTGGGCTTTGAGCAGTTTTGCAGTCACTCTGATAGGTTGATCTGTGGCCTCATCAAGTACCTGGGAACACCAGAAGGACAGGCTCTGGCCAGGTGGAGCAGGGAGCCTGGAGATGGATGGGCTGAGCGAGCTCCGTGTGCCCGAAGGTCACTCTTCCTTAGTCTTCATGGAGTCAGGATGCAGCAAAGTGGGCTTGTTCAGTACAAAAAGAAAACATGTTTCTCTTTGTGAAACTAATTGAGCTTGATGCTGGGATCACTGCCCCTTTCTTAAGAGCTCCTCTGCTTGTTCACAATTCCTTCTGAATTCCTGTCAGTGATCAATGTCGAACTGATTGGCCCATCATCTCTGGAATTCATACTTTTGCCAATTTTGAAATTGGAAAAATATTGGCCTCCTCTACTCATCTGGCTTCTCTCCCATAATTCAGTATTTTCTCATGGAAAAAAGAGCTCCTCTTATATCTGCAAACACTCTCCTGCCCTGAGCTGTGATTCAGTGGCCCGAGGTCTGGCACCATCCTGGGACAAGCTCTTTTCCTAACTTTTCTGCACTGCTTGCTTGATGCCGCCCTCTCATAGGAGATGACAGAGACAGAGTGGTCATCAAGAGCCTCGCCTCTCTGTCCTCTCTGAGCAGCGGGGGCCTCCCCAACGTGGGTCCATCCTCTCTCCATTTGCTCTGCAAACATCCAGCAGTTGTGTCTGATGGTTGGGAATAAAGGAGAGGATTCCTCAGAAATGGGAAAGTGGGGAAAATTTAGGGAGTTGTCTTCCTGACTTTAATTTTATGGAGAGTACAGGAATAGTGATGGATAGTAGATCATGAATGCAGAGAGCTCTCAGTCATTTGTAAACATAGAACCTGTGATACAGAGGTAATGGGTCTGTAAAGCACATCTTAAAAAATTTGATTTTGTGGCTGTCTAGGAAATTAAATATAAAATGTATGAGTGTTGGATATGCTATGTTCAATTTTTACAGAACATATATTGAAATACCTAAGAATGACCAATTAAATATCGATTACAGTTATTATTACTAACTGAAAATGGGAGTAGTTATTTGAATGTTTTATGGTAATGTTGCATAAGAAAAGTGTCAAAATAAACAAGAAAGATAATATGTGCCTGTTCCTTTTGGGCTTGGTCGTGCATCCCTCCCAGGGCCCTGGGCTGGAGTACTTTGCTATGCCAGTTATTTTTCCAAGATCCTGATTTGTTTGGAATATCTTTTGGTCATCGGTTCCTCTCCTTCTGGCAAGCCACCTGTAAGTGGAGGCGGAAGCTGAGCGGGAGGAGTGGATGGGTGGAGTCCCTCACGCTTTCACATTACTTCACTCCACTGCAATGTGAGCTCTGAGCCCCGAGTCCACACATTTTTGAAGAGGGTGTGTGTGTGGTTTATTAAGGTTATTCAGGTCAAGGAGTCTAGAATTTTCTTTCATTTAAAAATTGAACAAGAGATTTCTTTGGAGAAATCTTGAATTTGGGATACTTATCAGTGATTTAAAGCAGTAATATAAGTTAATTTAAATCAATAATACCAGTGGAAGACTAATTTAGGGGAGGGAAGTATTAGTGCCTATAAGTAAATATTGATTTTAATTTTTTATATCACTGTGATCTAATTGAATATAAATAAAACTAAGCCTAAGTCATTTTATTTTGCTTCAAGATGTGAAATTTAATTATAGATAAAGGAAGTGGCTCTTTCTTATTGCCACCGTGGCCCCCCTTAGCAGCTACCTTGCTTCTCTGCTGGGCTGGCAGGAGAGCCTGGCAGGAATGCCTGGGGCCCCCCTGGCAACGCCGTCCAAGTCAAGGGTTCTCCAGACCAGGGCATCAGCACCACCTGGAAGCTGAAGCACCCCAGGCCTGCTCAGTCAGAATCTCTGGGCACAGGGTCGCACCCTGGCCGTGACTAGCCATCCCGGTGGTGCTACTACAGGCCGTGGCTTGAAAACCGCTGGTCTTAGGTCACGCTCACCAAGAGCCCTGAAGCCACTGATGGAAAGACCAAGGCAAACACAAGCCATGAAAAGAGAAGAGGGGAATCCGAATTTTATATATAAAGGCAAATTCCCAGCTTTAATATCCGCTTGAGGTCAGACAAGAGCATCTTACAACTCATAGCTCTGGGAAGAAAAGAACTCAGCACAGTACTAGAGGGTGGCAATGCCACTCAGTGACTGATGGTCTTCTGAGCAATCACCTATTTCAGAGAGCATCTGGGGTGATCTGCATCATCATGAGGGTCTGCTGATCAGTGTTTCATTTGTCCCAAGTTGGCAAGGCCCCCGTTGGCTACTGGCAGTTGCAAACATGACATTTCCACCATGTGGAAGAAATAAGAAGTCCACAACCAGGCAGTGCGACGAGAAGGAGGGCTCAGAGCTGGCTTGTGCTTGCCCTGGAAGGGTGGAAAGACCCCTGAGGGATGGAGGTGCTTGCCTTGGTGCGTGTGCCTGCCTTTCACAGGCCTGAGTCCAGAAGCAGGGAGAGCATCCAACTGCAGCATTTTAGAGAATGCCAGGAGTCCTGCATTTAAAAAACTAGCTACCTGAATAGACACTTAAAACACATGCAAGCCATGCACGGCTGCTCTTGGCCCATGCTGGTGTGTGGGCAGCAGGCATTTAATGTGCCAGGAAGCCCATCTCTGTGGCCTTGGTCAAACTGACTTCCTCCCACTGTCAAGAGCTCAGCAGAGATCGATTGTGACATAAGGTAAAGACTACTCAGATGGATTCATATGCTGCCATTCAAGAAGTGGACATATGGAGAGTAGATGGAGCATGCACTCAGAATCCCCAGAATCCTCCAGCCCACCACCCTCAGGAGGTTGGTCCAAAACAGTGGCACTGGTTAAAGGCAGGTGCTCTCAGATCCTGGTGCCAGTTCACTGCCCTACCCTTCAGCCTCTTCTAAAAATATATGGAGACCGAAAAGAAAATAATCCTAGCCCTAATACTGGGACTCCATCCCTGACAATGACAAAGTTCTCCTGTGTCATCCCATCTGCTCTGGGACCCTCCAGAAGCTCTCCACTGGGCCTGCACTCTGCCCCCACAGCGTGCAAGGTCACTGTAGTTAAGTCATGTGTTTCCACATGTCTTTCCCCCCAGGATACAAGCTCTGGGTCAGCAACCAGCCCGGACCTCACACTCTGTCCTCTGCACTGAGAAGCATAGCTAGTATATTGTTCCTGCCCAGCACACCTCTGTGGAATGAGTGAAACCATAATAATACGTGTACTTACATCCCCGCGCATGTCACACCTCAGGTTTTCCTGCTTAGACATTCTGTTGGGCTGAATAGAGTCAATTCTTGTTTTATCTAGTGGAAGGTTTGGTACCTGGTGATATCAAACTGTTTACTCACTAACTGAATGACTCTTGGGATCTAGGACTGAGAAATCCAGCTCCCTCATTCTCACTGCTGGCCAGGGACCTCCAAATCAACCATTCTCTGTTCCAGTTGTGTCATCATTATCCTGTCTCACTGTCCACAGGTACACTCCAGATGTTCCCACGGTGACAGAATCGCCTAACGATGCATTTCTCAACACAGACCCACCCCATCATCATGCAACAAGTGATCGTAATCTTATTTCTCTTTTTTCCCCTAGTACACTCTAAACCATTTGAGAAAACTCATGACCCAGCAAAATGGGCCTTGAAATAAAGATGTTATTAATTCCGCCATAACAACAGTAAAGTCTTTACTTTCTTTGGCTCTTTTTTCTTCTGAAATATCTGCCGTATCCTGGTAGCCCATGTAGAATCTGAAAGAAAAACCTAATCTTCCACATTACTGATAGTGTAAGGAAATAACATTTCCTTTTCAGCCCATGGCTATAACCTAACCAAAGAAGGGTGGAGTCTGCCTTGTGAATATATTTTTCTTTGATTTCATTTTCAGACATTCTAGTGCCTCTTTGAGTCTCCCTAGGTTACCCGTGTTTCCTTTTTCAGCCCACACTGTGATCAGCCCTTCTAGAAACCAGACAGGAGGTGGTGGGGGTGGGGCATGAAAAACGCAGCCTGACTCTGCCCGGGGCTCAACGTTGCTCGTGGTGACGCTATTCCTGGGTGGGATGGTGTCTGAGCTGGTAGACAGACTGGGGAAGGCCGACTGCCCCCTGAGCAGGGGTGTGTTGATCCAGTCCATGGAGGGCCTGGGCAGAACTCAGGCCTGAGTAGGGGAGAACCCTTCTCTGTTCCTGATTGTCTTTGAACTGGGACACTGATCTCCCACCTTTGTAGATGGATGCAGTCTGGAATTCACACCACTGACTCTCCAGGGCCTTCAGCTCACCAGTCACAGCTCCTGGTAATTCTCAGACTGTATCACCACATAAGCCAATTTCTTGCAGTAATATTTTTCTGGACACACACACACACACACACACACACACACACACATGGAATGTGTTGTTACCTTTATTTCTGAGATCACAAATACATAGATTCATTCTGACGTCTCTGTTTCTCTGGGGAGCCCTGACTAAAACTCCTTTGGGGCCTCATTCTCCCTAAGAGCTCTCTTGGTGGCCACAATCCCCAATCCCAGCAGAGGGGTTCTTCCTACAGTGGCTAAAAATGAACAATGTTAAAACCTACTTAATATGACATTCCTCATACCTCATTGCTGGGCCCCATATTAGTGATGGAAAACACCCACCTGTTAACCTCTTTCTTTAACCCACCAAGATGATGTACCTCTATCAGAAGAGTAGGAAATTATACCCAAACAGGCAGAAATACCGCTAGAACGTTTTTTAGGAAGTTCAAACATGTAGCTGCCGCAGTCTGGTTGCAGCAAACTAACCAGGGGACGGCAACTTGTGTACATTGATACAGCAGGAGTGGGAGCCGTTATTGTAGGACAGGAGAGGTATATATACATTCCACACAGCTTATCTAATTAACATAAACTAGATACAGCAGTCGACCAATCAGGAATCTCCACACTTCATGGCTCGCTGGCGCCACCTCACAAACCACTCCCCCTGGCAAAATGCCAGGTGCCATCCTGACTTGTTTACAGACCCTAACATGTAGCCACGTGGGGTGATTCCGAGGAGGCTTGTCTGGAGAAAGTGTAAAACCAGCAGCCATTTAGAGGAGCAGTTCTCGTCCTCCCCTCTGATGCCCATCCACACCTCCTCCTTCCTGACGTGCTGCTGTACCGTGCCCAGCTCCCGAGGAAGCCTACTCTGGTTTGCAGAGGTGATAACCACACAGCAGATCCTAAGCCACGCCTGACCAAGAATTCCAGAAATGTAAAGAACTGAGAACCTCAATGTTGCCAGAAAGCAGCTGGGCGTGGAGACATCGGACTTCACAGCCATGGCACCCAGAGAAGCTGCCCCTCCCACAGGTGAACAGGTTGTCTTCTCCCTCCAGCCTCCAGTCTCCAGCACAGCTGAGTTTCAGGGCACCCCTCTGTGATCTCAGAGCCCAGGGGGTCTTCCCTTGCCTAGTGCACAGTCTTCATAAATAGGTACAGAGACGCCTCACCTGATGGCGGGCATGGAAATATCAGTGTTGAGCAGAAGGCACCAGAAGTAAAGTTTCCCTCATTGCAGGTGACTGAGATCACCTATCCTTCCTGGGCAAAGAGACACTGGAGAGGTAGAAACACCCTCATTAACAGTTCACATTAGTGTATTACCACTCACCCTTTTCACCCAACTCCAATAAAGGTGACGTAAGAACGTGCGATTCAACTTTCTCACTCCTGATCCCCAACAGAGTGGGCTTCCAGAAACCCAGAAAATTATACTGCGGCCAAAAAACAGCAGCTCTGGCTGGCCTGTGTCTCACTTTTCCCCGCAGTTTGAAAGAGATTGGGTTTAACACCCACATGTGGGAACGTGCCCACACCTTGCTACCCCCGACGGCATATTCCGTAGGTGAGCGGAAGCTTTCTGTCCAGTCTCTGAACACCTGCAGGAGGCAGCTGTGCCGATGCTGGAGAGGGCTGAGCAGCGTCCCCTGTGCTCTTGGACTGGGCACTTTCCTGTGTGACTGTGGCCTTTCTTGGACTGACAGATATACACAGGGCAGGTTCACAAGGGCTTACGAAGATGATTGTTTTTGAGAAGGTTTTTTTCAATTTATCGTATATTTTAATATGTTTTTGTGTTATGAATCATTCCTTTGAAGTCACACCAGTGTTCTCTTTTGTTTTGCTTTTTTATAAGTAGATGACCATAAGCTGGAATTTATACTATTTAACGAATCTATTTTGAACATGCATGTTTGTTTTGTCATTGAGCACACTGTTTAGTCTGAGAATCCACAATCACAAACTGTTACAGGAGGATGAAAGTTCCTTATAGCCAGGCCTGGGGTGGAAGATGCCTCCCAAAGCCTGACTCATTCATTCAGCCTATAAATTACTGTAGGAGTTTTACAGACGCTGAGTATAGTTACCAGGCTCCGTCTGCACTTAGACACGCTGACTACGGAGGGAATGTTCTCTCCAGGTAAGAAGGCTGTGGCTGGCTCAGGGTGGCCTTCCCCTCTGGAAAATATGTGTTATTTGCAAAAGAAAAAATATGGCAGGTTTCACAGAATTATTTACAAATACATTCCAGAAAAATATGAGCTTGACTGGTCTCTCTGTTGCTCTGTCTCACTCTGTCTCTCTGTCTCTGTCTCCGTCTCTCTCTCCTCAGTAGAATACTTTCACAACTTACCAGGTCTCTCCAGCCTCCACCCACCTTTGCCAATCACAGGATTTGTCGTAGAACCATGAACAGAATCTGAATTTGGCTTCTCTGTGCTTGCCTTAAACTGCAAAAGAGATTACTCAAGAAGCTGTGCAAATTGGTGGTAGTAATTTCCATATTCGTGGGCCATCTCCCCACGTTACCTTTAGTAGACAGTCATTGAACTTGGTTGATTTAACACTGATCTCAAGGTTGAATGAGAATCTTTGGGAGTCCTCTAGTCCATGTATTGAAGAAATGATGGAAGAATCCAGAGGAAAGTAGATTGAAGATTTTGCACAAGAACATGCTATTTGTTAGGATGAGGTCCAAATTAAAACCAGGTATGGCAGACTGGTTATCTATGCACCTAATCCTGCCATTCTCTTCCTCAGCACGCGGTGGCATGGCATTTTTATATCCTGGCAGTTAGATGTGGCCACATAATTGACTGAGTTCAGGCCAATGGGTATGAACACAGGTGATGTACAGTTCTCTGTAGCTCTTTACATAAAGCTTAGCCCACCAAAACTCCTCCCAGGATTCTGTGTTCTTTACTCATTTGCTCACGTAATGCGGATGTGTGAACCAGGTTGGGAGCCATGAGCTGTAATGGAATTAGGGAGCATGGTCCACAAATCTATACTTAGGAAAGAGCTACCCACCTGTTGGGAATATGTTCTTGGTTTTATGTGAAGTGGTAAAACCCAAACATTTTGGAAGTGGAGCCATTTCAGCATCAGCGCTGTTACATCTTCACTGTTGTGCTGGGTCTCCCACCTGTCTGCAAAACCATGGTTGAACATGAGAGTAAACGAGTCCCAATATCACTCTAAAAAAGCAGCCACCATCATATGGATTCAAACACAATTGTGCCAACAGGGTGTAATAAACTGGCTGTATGGGAAAAGGTAAGCTCAAAAAAGCAAGGGCTGGCTGTGGAGGGTGACTGTGCTCTAACACGGCTTGTGGAAGATCTGTGGTTTCAGGTTGTGGGTTGTCATGTGGAGACTGTATGGAGATTTATTGCTTTCACACCTTGCGGATGACTCAAAGCTGCCAGTTGGCTGTCGTACACAAATACAGATTGTTGCCCTTTTTTTTTCTTATACAAAAAGCCACGTTTCTGGCAGTCTTGGAAGGTGGATATGGTACAGCTGGAGGCAGGAGGGTTTTTCCATGGCTGCCTCCCGGGAGCACCTTTAGTCAAGACGCAGAGTGGAATTAGCAGGTGCGTGCAGGGTAGCAGAGGAGCTGCCGAGTCCTCTTATTTTTTAACACTTGTACAGAAAATTTGATCCCATTTTAAAAATGCCTAAGACTACTTCTTTTGGTAAAAGCAATGTACTGTTACTATTGATATTAAATGAATATAAGTAAACAAATCATCTCAAAAGAAAGTATGTCAGTTCTGGGACCTCTTGTAGAAGCAGACTGTGCTTCCTGCAGCAACAACGCTTTCCCAAGGTTCTCGAAACACTTGAGGGTGGCGTATGCTGCACTCAGAGAAAGAGGGTCTAAGCCACAAGGCCAGGGTTCAGACACACATTCCTGGAGTTTTTACTCAAGTTTTGTTGGAAGGCAACTATTTCAGGACTAATTTCCTTTATCTGTCAAGTTAGACGCTGATTTTTGTAAATGTTCTTCCGACTTTAGAATCCTGTTTTCTACTTAAGATACAATGTCTGCCACTGGTTTAAGAAGCATGTAGCAGTGGCACCAGCTCTCAGGGATGGATGCAGCTGAAACCACAGCAACAGCAGGTCTCCCTTCTCCCAGCAGTCAGGCTTGGCCACAGGATCTCACCATGTCCACATGGATGCTCACCATGCCCAGGCAACATGGGACGCTTCCCAATAATTTATCTTTCCCTGTCCCCTCAAAGAAATGAATGAAGAATATACTGATGTTAGTCACTTTTATAAAATTGTGAGCAAAATACCAAGCAAGAGAAACTTAGAAAAAGAAAAGTTTACTTGTTATTTATAGTTTCAGAGGTCTCAGTTCATAGATGGTCAATTAATTTCTCTGGGCACAAAGAGAGGCAGAATGTCATGGTGTAGAAAAGCTGCTCACCTCATGACAGCCAGGGAGCAGAATGAGAGAGATGGGGGAAGGGGTCACAAAGAAGAAGCCTTCTAGGGCATACCCCCCGTGGCCCACCTTCTCCAGCCATGCCCATCTGCCCAGTACCACACAGTTCTTCTCACTGAGATGGACTGACTAGGATACAGCTCTCACAGTCTAATTATTTCACCTCTGAACATTCCTGCATTATCACAGGGGCTTTGGGGGGGCACATCATATCCAAACACAGTATTCTATCCCTGGTCCCCAAAGCTCATGTCTGTTTCACAATGAAAATTGCATTTAGTTCATCTTCAAGAGCCCCCATAGACTTAACAGTTCCTGCATTGCTCAAAAGTCCAAGTTCAAATGTCATCTAAGACTCAAGGCAAACTCTTTGGTGTGAGTCCCTGTGAATATCAAAAGCTGGTTATGTATATTCAACATACAGTGGCACCCAGCAACATTTTCATCCAAAAAGGAGGAACGGGAACATAGAAAGAAGGGATGGTAACAAACAAGACCAAAACCCAGTCAGGTAAAGAGGTCCCCTAACTCTGCCCATAACTCCGCACACAGCACCTAGGATACATGGGGGGGAGGTATGCTTTTTAAAGGATTTGGAAAGCCTTGCCCCTTGGCCTTGCCAGTTGCAGTGCCCGTGGGCTTGCTCTTAGCCTGGCTAACTCTGCACCAACAGCTTCCTCAGCAGGCAGGCCACGTTACTGGCATCTCTTGATTCCTGGGGTCTTTGTTCAAGCTCCTACCTCACTGTCAAGGCTTTACAAATCACCCTCCCATAGGAATCCTGCAGGGGCTTGGATCCCACTACACTTTGTTTGCCTTTGGAACCTTGCCTGAATCTTCCATGACTCCCTAATTCCACCATTCTGCATTTTTGCAAAACCAGTACCAAGAGGACAATGCAAGTGACTGCCACAGCTTGTGCAAGAGCTCAGCTCTGAAACCCTTGAGGATGGTGTATGCTGCATTCATAAAGAGAGAGGGCTCCAGTGACCTCTGAATATTTGTGGGTCTGAGCCCAATGAAACAATTTCTTACGCCCCTGCTTGTGCCCCCGTGATCTTTTCTCAGAGAAGTTTTTTTTCTTCTATATCCTTTAGCCTGCAGTTGGTATCCTCTGGCAAATCCCTAAGATGCCCTCAAGTAGTCTCTCCTATCATCTATGGGCAAAGTACTTAGCATCTCTTTAGTTGTCATAATCTCTTTAAAATTGCAGCTTTAGCGGCCCCAGTTTCACATGCACTTTTCTGACTAAACTGCAAATTTCAAAATATTTTAGCTCTGCTTTCTCTTCCAAATTCTCACAGTAAGTCAGCTAAAAGCTGTCAGAGAAAATCCGTGCCACTGATAGAGGGCTTGCTACCTTGAAATCCTCTCTCAGATTAATAGTCCATCACCTTTAAATTCTACCTGACATAAGTTATGTCTCAGAACATGGCCAAAATGAAGACAAGTTCTTTGCCAAAATATAGCATGAAATGTCTCTAGTCCGGTACCCAAGGGAGTCCTCCTATCCCTCTGAAACCTCAAGAGCACAGTCCACATTCCTATTGACATTCTTGTCTTTTGAGATCCTACTACAATCACCCATTAAGATCTTCTTGAAACATTTTAAAGCTTTCCCAGTATTCCTTTCTAATCTTTTCCAGTTCCACCTGAAAACCAATCCCAAAGGCTTCATGGTCAGTTTAGTCGTGTGATAGGTAACAGACATGAGTGATGGGGACTTGGGGTTGGTCTATGTGCTAACCCCCACGTGCTTTCTTTTAAAAATCAATTTACCAAGAGTCCTGCCTGGCTTAAGTCAATAGGATATCTTACTATCCTTACCAAACACTCTGTTATCTGCAAGAGAAATGTAGGCCTGAAATGCAAAGTGCACAAGTTACCCTGATGGAGTGGGAATTTTGTAACTCTTACACAGACCACATTCCAGAACTTGTGGAGATAAGGATAATTTCCACTAACCATAAAATCTGTAGAAACAAGTTCCAATGAGAACCGGTCCACATGGGCCAACTCAACTTAGAGTTGCCTTGGGCTTTTATTATGCACAGTGGGGTGAAAATCTGATGCCATTCTGCTGTGGGTAAAAAGTCAGGAGATGGACCTGGACAGGACTCTCTGGAAATGTCCCTGAGATCCCCAATAAAAGTGGGAGGTAGAAAGAGTGTGCCTCCTTCTTCTCTCTGACAGTACCACTTTTCTTCCTTGAGAGTGTTTCCTTCTCCCCTTTTTCTATCCCTCCTAATAAATTCATTCTGATATTCCAAGTGACATGTCTGAGATCTTTTTTGTGTGAGAGAGGACTCCGGAGGCTGCCTGGGCTCTGCAGCAGAGCCTAGCTCTGTGACACTTGGTGTTTCCATCTGGTTATCCTCGGTTACCTCACTTCTTCTGGCTACTTCCTCCATTCAGTCTTTCTGAACTTCTATGCCTCTGATTATTTGTGACTAGAGGGAGAGTCTTGAGATAATTGAAAGTTCTTTGGCTAAAGCACACTCTAGTAAGAACCAGAACTCTCTTGATTGGAACTCAAACACAACAGCCCCTAGGGTTAGAAACTGGAGCCTTCTTTTTAAGATTTTGGCTTTGAAGACAAAGTGTGCCCTCTGGCAACTGAAAGATTCTTGGCTAGGGCAACACCCTAGTAGAATCTGAAGCTCAACTATTATGAGGCGTTTGACTCCCACTGTGCATTAGGGTAGAAATGTCTTTCTCTCTCCTTTATTCCCCTGTCATGTTTATCTCCAGACCAAGAGAACATCAAGGGATCTCACTCTAGACTCAAATCAGTGGGAGCTGAAATCCACATGTAAAGGAAAAAGACACCCTATTTAAAAAGGGATGCCCTATTTAAATGCATTTGCCTTTTATGCTCAAAATAATGTTTTTTTCTTGATCCTTAGCTGCCTGCCTGACATCTATCCCTCTAAGACTTGAATCTGGAATGTAAGCAGAAAGAGCAATCACCTACACAAGTTGCAGACTCTAAGAGAAGGAAAAACGCATCACTTTTTAAAATTGTTCTTATTAGTTATACATGACAGTAGAATGCATTTGGACATATTACACATATATGGAGTACAACTCCCATTCTTCTGGTTGTAGATGATGTGGAATTACACTGGTTGTATATTCATATATGCATATAGGAAAGTAATATCCAATTCATTCTGCTGTATTTCCTACTCCCATTCCCCCACCCCCACTTTCTTTTATTTTCCTTTGTCTGATTTTATTCTCCTTTGTCTGATCCAAAGTGTTCCTATTCTTCCCGACTCTCTCTCCTTAATGTGAGTTAGCATCCACATATAGAGCATTTGGCCTTTGGATTTTTGAGATTAAAAAGCATCACTTTTAAATCCAAGCTGCTATATGACATAAATGGCTGAGTTTTTATTTATTTATTTATATTCTGGGATTCTTTTCTCTCCATAAATCCCACTCTAGATACTAGAGAAAGGAGAACGTTCAGGTAAAAAGGGAAGCTGGATAGGATGCCTTCACTAAATTCCAGCTCCTTGAGGGTGCTCCAGAAGCTCCCTTATGTTCTAACTTAGGACATGGAGACGTTACTCCAACCATAGGAAATGGGCTTCAAAAGACAGGAAGCTGACGTGACAAGCCTGGGAATGTCAGGGATGCACACTTCCTGTGGATACTCTCCTCTCTCCAGATGTGACAGCAGCAAAAGGGAAAGAGGATGAAAAAATCCCACCCATGCAAGTTTTCTTTTCTTGAGAATCTTTTCCTGAGATCCTGCTCTCCGCTGACCTTCTGGGTGCCCACATTCTTCACATGTCTGCACTGACTCTATCTGACCCCACAGTGCACTTTGGTCTGATATTGATATTCTGTGTGCTTCTTTACAAGAGTAATTACAGCTGTTTTATTTTGATAGGGGGACTCTGCCTTTTTCTGAGCTCATAGTTCTTCTGATGAATTTACCTTTGGTCCTACAGTCCTAGGTTAGTAAATTTTGTTCTGATTTGTTTGGTCTAACTGAAATAATTTTTACCACATATCTATTTTTTTCTCTTGCTGCCTTTTTTTTGGAGGCCAGATATTCAAGGGTTAACTCTCCAAAATCACTGGAAACTGAAAGAAAAGAAATCTTCTCTTTGGGAGGACCTGAAGGAAGAAGATGAACAATGCTGTCGGTTGCACTAAATCTGCCCCCGTGGAGGACAAGTGAGCTCCTGCACCCTCCATCATCAGGGTGGCTGACGGACCCCACTCCTAACATCCACAACTGTATGGGCCTCCCCACGTCTGAGTCACACTGTAAGGTTCTGTGGCAGGCTCTGTTTTCATTTCTAAAGGGTTACATTTGAGAGATGTTCTGTGCAATAAGCATCTACAGTTCTTTCCTCTTTGCACTGTGGAGAGCTCATGTAGGGCAAAGACATACACTATTTGTTTCCTGAGGTCTTTATGTCCACTGTGAGCACCTGGGTATTGTATGTTTTGTCTATGTGTGTGCCTGTGTCTACATCATTACATGGTAACAAAACCAGCTTATGAACACATGAGTGCTCACAAGTGAAAAAAGTGAATCCCAATGTCTTGTAGTTCACATGGATTAAATAAATTTTTAACTAAAAATGTCAATTTAAATTGGTCAAAAAGATAACAATAAAGACCTTTAAAATTACTAACCCACATGTTTTTCAAGGTGGTCAGCCAATCAAGGGAGTGTCGGTTTCTGTAAAACTTCTAGAGCATAATGTCCATTGCTTTTTGGATTTCTTTATGGGAAAATGATTTAGAATGGCAACTGTGCCTGCTGATGTCTTGGTTTTCTTTTTTTTTTTTTTTTTTTTTTTTTTTTTTTTTTTTTTTTTTTAAGAGAGAGTGAGAGAGGAGAGAGAGTGAGAGAGAGAGAGAATTTTTAATATTTATTTTTTAGTTCTCGGCGGACACAACATCTTTGTTGGTATGTGGTGCTGAGGATCGAACCCGGGCCGCACGCATGCCAGGCGAGCGCGCTACCGCTTGAGCCACATCCCCAGCCCTGATGTCTTGGTTTTCATACATAAATTTTATTAATATAAGTGGGATAAGCTTTTATAAATGTTCTTGTTAGAAGAGACATATGATGATTTTAAAAGTTAAAATACTAAAACAAACTTCTAAATATAAATTCAAGCATTTTTTGGCTTTTAAAGTTCTATACAAGACAATATATTTTTATTGGAATCTATTAGGGAATGCATTTTTATAAATTGTTGGTAAATGGAAAAACAGTTAATATCTGCCTTATTTCCACGTCTAAAATGAAGGCAAAATTATTTAAGAATATCTCAAAGGTCAAAATTAAATATGCCAATAAAAATCAAAACCTAATTCTCTAGATTTTAAACTATAAGGTTTTCTTAAAACATCAATCTGCTCTTAGTTATTGAGATGATTTCTTGTGCCTATTAGGTCTTTGTTATTTAGGAAAAGTAAAGTCTTACAAGAATTAGGGTTTGTTTACGCACCCATTGATTTTAAAGTCTTTTAAATAATTATAACTTGTTCAGTAAACAGCAGTTATTTTAGGTTATTACAATATATTTGACACCCTAAATATATGTGACTAAAGATATACATGCACCTAAAGGCTGAATTCATTTGTCTGAGCTTTGGCTAAGCATTGCATAAAAGTTTGTGAATAAAAGCCCTGTCAGTACAGGCAGAGGTAACCAGTGTGTGCTCTCTCCTAGGCAGAGTACATGGTATCTGGATTTTAATACATAAAGTGGCCACACTGCCATTTAAAGTCTGGCTAACATCAGTTTGTTTGACTCAACATATGTTTTACTATTATATAAACAAGTTGGGGTTGTATATCAGATAAGAAGTTTATTTCTGATCATTAATAGTGTTTGCTAAATTTGTAAGAGATTGAAAGTTAGCCTGTGATTATAGTTACCCTATAATATGAATTTTAAATTTTACTTTAAAGTTAAAACTAAGTTAATATGGCGACGTCTGTGTAGTTACGATGCTGTTATTACTGGCTTCTTGGTACATTAGATGTATTCATGTTCTCCAAGTTATAAGTCTTTTAGAATGTAAAGATTGTATGCCTAAAAAATAATATTTTTTTAAAAAACTGAGAATACAAGAAAAGAAAAGGAAAGCTTGGGAGAGCACTTTACTAAACTGATGTTCTGCAAACTGACGTTGTTTGTAGCGATAAATTTAAAAAAAAATTTACTTGGAAATCTATTTGTTATGTAATATTTTGTAACTGGATAAAGGTAATCTGTTATCAATAAGTGATATATGCAAATTTTATGTTGCTCTTTGCAATGGGGTGGGAATTTAAATGTATTTTTGTAAAGGTAATAAGGAAAGCCCAATTTGTTCAAAATTGAAAATACGGAATATGAAAATATTTTGCCACTACAAGGAAGTTAGGAGCTCTCTTACCCTTTCTGTTTGATTCCTGCATTTAAATAGACCCAAATAACAATAAACAAAAAACTTTGTTTTCTTCTACTCCTAAATAGAATGATATTTTAAAAGCAGGCAATGGTCAGCTTTAAAAATAAAACATTTTAAATAAGATTTTTCAAGAGGCCAATCTCACTTGAGTAAAGACTCTGCCTCTCACCCTACTCCATGTTACAATGCCCCATGGTAGGCTAAAATTAAGTGCATTTAAAGTTTTGTTCAAAAGACATATTTTTTAGATAAAGATCACTGTGATACCAAAATAAAAAAGAGATATAATACCAAATAAAGTAAAGGTTTGGGTAACTTATAAAGGGGAAATTGCTTAAAGGGTTTAGAAGAGTTTTAAAAGAAAGTAAAATTTGTAAAGAATTTAATATATGATTGAGTTAATGAATATATAGGTTTTGAAGAGACTAAATAGATATCAAAGGTAACAGTGTTATTATAAAGATGTGTTTCTTAGTTCAAAGCTGTTATACAAACCGAACACATTTTTGCTCTTGTTATTTTTATTTTTTATTTTCCTTTAAAATTTTCAACTGTTCCCTGCTAGTGTTTTGCAGGAACACTAATTCTAATAGAGTAACCTGAGTTAATTTAAGATAATAGGCCATTGCCTACGAGAAGTGAGGATATAATGCTAACTCCCAGTGTTAATACTAACCCCAATTAAATGGAAGGGGTAATGCAAAATGTAGACGTTGAAAATGAAACCCATTGTTCCTCCTTCCAGACGGGTGAAAATGGCCTGCTAGATCTATAAAACCAGACTCGGGGGCAAAAGCCAAGGAAGTGAGGGTGTGAAGGGAAAAACAGGCAATATTTTGGTCCTTGACCTCAAAGGTCAGCCAGGACCCAGGGAATGATCGTAGCTCTCTAAAAACCCTGCAATCCTGGTGAGTAGCCCAGCCTCCTGATCAGAGGAAAACTGTGAGGACTTTAAGAAGGAAGGGTCATTAGAGAAGGAAATATCTCTGATGCTTGCAAGAGAAGCCACATGTGGTCAGCAAGACCTTGACTCCTCCTGGAAAATGGCACAACTGGTAGAGGAAATGCTAAAGGAGCCAAGAGACTTCTCAAAATTTCCCAAGAGTGATCCCCAAGTAACCTCAGCTGACCCTAGCAGTAGATGGGAAGAAGGTTCATTTTTGATTAACTTGATCTTGAACATCAGGCAGAAAATTATACCCAAAGACAGATGTGCTATAAATATAAGAATGGAACTTGAGGTGTACATTTGTGTCAGCCCTAACAAACTGTATCAAGAGGGCCATAATGGATGGGCTAAGGTGACCTCTCTACTAAATAGAGGGAACTCTAATGAAAGAGCCATTTTACGGAAATCAAGTAGTATTAATAGTATTAGATATCTGAACTACAGCTCAAGGGGGCATCTGTTCCGTTGTAAAACTAATCAGAACTTGGGAATGGGCGGAAGAGGAGCTCCACAGTGCCTCAGCTCCACAGCAGGCTCTTGCTCTCCATCACTGTGACAAGGACCCCACTCCCATTTCCAATCTTGCTCTCCATCACTGTGGCATCAAGGACCCCACTCCCATTTCCAATGTCTGTGTTGTTCATCATCTTGCTGGTATGGACCAAAATACTTTATAAGAACAACTTAGAGGAGGAAAAGTTGATTTGTGATATACCATTTCAGAGGTTCAGTCCATGGTCGGCCAACTCCGTAACTCTGGGCCCAAAGTGTGGCAGAACATCATAGCCAAAGTTTACTGTGGAAGAAGCTGCTCACCTCGTGAGAGACAGGAAGCAGAGTGAGAGGAAATGGAGTAGTGGCCACAGCAAAGATGTAAACTTCCAGGGCATGTCCCCAGTGACCACCATCCCAGCCAAAGCAGGCAATGGTCAGCCTTAAAAATAAAACACTTTAAATAAGATTTTTCAAGAGGCCAATCTCATCTGAGTAAAGACTCTGCCTCTCACACTACTCCTGTTGCAATGCCCCACGGTAGGCTAAAATTAAGTGCATTTAAAGTTATGTACAAAAGACATATTTTTATTATGACGATCACTGTGATACCAAAATAAAGAAAGAGATATAATTCCAAATAAAGTAAAGGTTAGGGGAAATTATAAAGGGGAAATTACTCAAAGGGTATAGAAGAGTTTTAAGAGAAAGAAAAACTTGTAAAGAATTTAATATATGATGGATGAACAAGGGCTCCACCTGCCCACAGATACCACCAAGCCACTCACACTAGGATTGCGGCTCTCACCACCTAATCATCTCACCTCTGAATTTTCCTGCACAAACACAGGATCATTTGGGAGACACCATGTACCTAAACCACGATAGCAGTATTTCCCCCTCATCCACAGAGGGTACTTTCTGAGACCCTAGGGGATGCCTGAAACCTCAGGTAGTGGAGAATACTACATATGGGAACCTGACACCATGACAGTTGATCTGAGCCTACAAGACCGACTGACTAGAAGGAGGGAGCATATTTAGAAGGGGTGCCTTGGACAAGGGTAATTCAGGACTCAGGCAGGATGGAATGGGTTGAGGAGAGATTTCATCACCATTCAGAATGACATGAACCCTAAAATTATGAGTTTTCTGTTTCTGGAAATTTCTATTTAATATTTTTCAACCATGGTTGGCCTTGATTTACTGAAACAAGGAAAAGTGAAACAGCAGATAAGAGTCCATATTGATGAAGCTGAGGGCTGATTTCAGAGAAGTCTACTGATGCTAAGCCAGCTTCTTGAACTTGGAAGCATTAGTTTTGTGCTGGGGCCTATTTTGTTGGGGAGTGGGGTGGGAGGGCACTAAGGATTTTGGCAGCACCCCTAGCTTGTACCCACTAGATGCCAGCAGCAGCCTCCTCTAGCTACAGCAGTACAAAAATGTCTCTAGACATTGTCAAATGTACCTGGGAGACCAAATCTTCCCTCCCCTCGGGAACCGTCAAAGAGAACTACAATGGGGTAGTTGCTGAAGAAGCAAACCCAGATTTTATTCAGGATCTGTTGCAGTGGGGGAAGAGAGACCTCAGTGCAGATCTAGGAGCATGTGTGCACACAGAACAGGCAAGCACAGGTTTGTATCCAAGGCAGGGTGGGGGTCAGTGGATGGGGAATTGCTAAGAGGTAAGTCAGGGGTCCTAGGGATTCTGGTCAAACCAACATGACAGGATCCAGGCTGAAGGGTAGGCTGGAGTGCTCTGATGTCACAGGGGTATGGTGGGCCAAATGCTGTGGGTAGTCACAGTCTGAGGCTGAGAGATTCTGGCTAAGCCTACTTTACAAGGTCTTACTAAAACTGGGCAAAGCCACAGAGGGTACTGAGCCCATGGCTAGAGTCGGGTGGAGAAGAGGGCCAGGAGGATTCTGGGTAGAATCTGGTTAAGGGTTGGGGGAGGGGGTCTTCTTGTAGTCCCTAATCCAAGTCAACAGAAGAGCAAGTTAACAGAAGCACATAACTTCTACTACGAGATTGCTTTTAAAACACTGGGGTCATCTAATCTAAAAGCCTGATGGCATCCATGCCGGGCTGCATCCAGTCCAGAAATATGCTCACATACCTGCCTTGTCGGTTGGCCTCTGGCATCAAGGAGTGCTAGGACCCTCTGGCCTGTCTACCTGTAGGTGGCAGGGCTTTCAATGAACAAGGAACTCTGTGAAGGAAGGGAGGGGCATCTTGTAACCGCCTTGTACAGCCCAGGTCCGTATGATTGTGCTAGCGTAGACTTAATGCATGTGGACCATTTTTAAATTTCAAATGCATTGCTGATGCTGTTTCTAATAAGAAATCATGAGTTTAAACAATTGTCATACAATTTACCAGCAAATTGGCTCTCTGGGTGACACACAAACTAAATATCAAGTAGACCTCATTTCCTGCAGCACATTAAGGGGTCTGACATGTACACAGGGATCGCACTTCAAGCTTCACTTCCAACTGCCTTCATCTCTGTGTGCCCACATCCCACTCCCTCAAGTCCCTTCTCTTTATATCTTGGAGTGGTTGATGGATCCATCACTTCTTCTATCCTTCTTCCCACACACTATCGAACACATGCACTCAAAGAGACGCTCTTGATGACTTCAGATATCAGAACACAAACACAATTTCTCTCCAGAGCACTCTTTTCCTGATGTGTTTAACTTGTCAATGTTTCCTGCATTCTGTGCAGTCTGCTGTTAGCACCCAAGGGGTGCTCATAGATGAACCCCCAAATTGGCCATCTGCAGGAGACAGCACATCTAAAGTCCTGTCTTTAGTTCTTAGCAGGTTTTGCTATGCCACAAAAGGACAGGGCCACAAGGTTGTGGGGACTGATGGTGATTTGTGAGAGAATATCTGCCCTTACTTGCTCAATTTTCCTGGTGGACCTCTGAAGCCATTTAGGATGGGTTAAATGTGCACATTTTTACTACCTTTCTTTAAAATATAGGAAATCACCTAGTAATGTCATTTTCTAAAATGTCTAAGGTACATATACTTAGGTGCCTGGTGTCAAGGAAGTAATACTGAAAACTCCTCAAGTTTATAGAAAACTAGCAAAAACTCCTATCAATGAGCAGTTGTCAAGTGAGACACTGATCAAGTTGAGGAACCGTGGCTTGCGGTGAGACCTCCTGAGGAAGGGCACTCACCCCCACCTCCACGGCGTGATGTGTTGGGACGTCTTGATCCAGACGTCTCTTGATCCAGAGAGTTGTCGTGAAAGTCTCATCACATGGAAGGGACCCTGTTTACAAGACATGACACAAAGACAGCAGTATTTTTATATGGAAAAGAGACTTGGGAAATGTAGCTTAAAATTCATGTAATAAATTTATAGAAGACAATTTAATATAGAATGAAACAGCAAAAGAAATTAACTTCATCATCAGAGAAAAAAGTGAGTTATTCTTTCAAAGGAACTCTGACAGATTTCAAGCATGGACTGTGTTCCTCTGCATTCGTCTTGGTTTAGTCAGCAGGGGCAGACCTATCTCTATGTCGCCTTTCTTAGCTTTATCTACATAACCGTGAAATTCCCCATTTAGCGTATAACTCAGTGGTTACATTAGTGGTCACAGAATATGCCACATCACCATATCTAACTCCAGAACATTCTCATTCCCCTAAAACAAGCACATGTCAGTAACTCCCCGATGCTCCCTCTTCCCGCCCCCACCAGTCGACAATCTTTCTGCCTCTAAGGACTTTCCTAACTTGGCCATTACACTCAGCAGGGCCACCTCAGTGGGTCATCTTCCTGCCTGGCCTCTTCACCTGGACGTCTGTTTCAAGTCTCGTGTCTGCTGTCGCGTGCACCAACAGTCCCTCTCTTCAGTCTGCATTCTTGGTGGCTAATAATGGTGAGCATGTTTTACCACGCTCGTTAGCCATGTATAGGTCTCTCTAAATGAACGCATATTTATAAATGCATGTTCTTAAGCTGGTGATTTTTTAGCCTAAGAAATATACTAGGAAGTACGGATTGAAACCACAATGAGATGGTGAATCAAAAAACGGACACAAGAAGTGCTGGAAAGATGAGGAGCCGTGGAGCCTCCTCAAACGCTGACGGTGGGAATGTCAGAGGACCAAGGGCTGCAGCAGAAGATGAGTTTGTCAATTCTCCAAAAGTTAGACACAGAATTGTGTGGCACAAAACAGAGCTCACTTAACGTGGGATCATGTCTTCTAGTAAACATTTCTAACCAAGTATATGATTTGCAAATATTTTCTCCTATATTATAAATTATTTTATCATTTTCTTGGCAATTTCCATTGAGGTACAAAGGTTTTCAATGTTGATTTGAGCGATATTATTTACTTAATTTTTTTTTGTTTGTGCTTTTCATCTTTTGTCTAAAACAAAGTAAAACAAAACACTACCTAATCCAGGATCTCAAAGCTTCATACCAATGTTTCATCTTTTCCAGGGTTTTGTGTTTCTACCTCTTGCATCTATTATCCATTTGAGTAATTGTTTACATGGTGTGCATGTTAAGATCCAAATTAGTTTATTTATATGTGGACATGCAGTTTTCTGAGCACTGCTTACTAAAAAGAATATTCCTTCACATTGAATTATTTTAATGCTATTGTGGAAAATTAATTGACCATTCATATTAGGGGTCACTTCTGAAATTTCAGTTCTTTTCCTTAGTCTATATACCTACCTTTATCTTAGTACCACACATTTTATATACTATAACTTCATAGTAAGTTTTACAGTCAGGAAGGGTGAGTCCTCCATCTTTGTTCTTTTCAATATTTTGATTCTTCCTCCTCCTCCTTTATTTTTTTTTTTTTTTGGCAATTATGGGTGCCCTAACTCCCATAGGAGTCTTGGAATCAACTTAATAATTTTCTGTATACAAGTCATGCACAGTTTTGATAGAGGTGCATTGATTGAATAGGAATTTGGGGAATATTAACAACTTAATAGCATTGTCTTAAAAGTATTTCCAGGTAATAAAAATAATTAGATATTTTATGGAAACAACGTGATGTATTAATATACCTACACATCATGGAACCATTACATCAAGCCAATTAATGTAACTATCACCTCATATATTTGTGTGTCTGTGAAGAAGTATTTAAAGCTTACAACTTCAGCTACTTTGGAACACATAACTCATTATTGTTAACTATAGTTACCATGATGTGCAGCATATTTCAGAACTTATTCCTCCTAACTGAAATTTTTGCCCTTTGACTAAACAGCTCCATTTCCCCAGCCTCTACAACAGTTACCTCCGTACTGTTCTCTGTTTTAGAAATCAACATTTTTTGAATCCATGTGTGAGATGATGTGTACTTGTCTCTCCGCGTCCAACTTATGTTCATTAACATCATGTCTTCTGGGGACACACAACTCACTAGAGACGGAATTCCCTTCTTTTAAGGGTGAATAGTGTTCCGGGGTATATGAGGGCCACATTGTATTTCTAATTTCATTCTTTAATGAACGTCTAGGTTGCTTTCTTGCTCTTGGCTATTGTGAACAGTGCTACAAAATAATTGGAGGACAGTTTGTTTCTTTAAAGTACTGATTTCAATTCCTTTGGATCTGTACCCAGCAGTACAATTTTTGAAGACTATAACAGTTCCATTTTAGTTTCCTAATGAATCTTCATATAGTTTTCCATAGTAGCTAAAGTAAAGTGCATTTCCACTAAAAAATGTTCAGGGCTTCCTTTTCTCGGCATCCTTACCAAAAGTTTTCATTTTAATTATTCTGATGATAACTATTTTAACAGGCATGAGGTGCCATCTCCATGTGGTTTTAATCTGTATTTTCCTGATAATTGGTTTTTCACATACCTCTTGGCCATCTCTATGTCATCTTTTGAGAAATATCCGTTCGTGTCCTTTACCATTTTTTCATAGGGTTGTTTTCTTGCTACTGAACCGTCCAACTCCTTTATGTACCTTTTTGTGTGTGTGTGGTGCTGGGCTTGAACCCAGGACCTTGTGCATTGGAGGCAAGCACTCTACTGGCTGAGCTACACTCCCAGCCCCTGTTATGTACTTTTCATGTAACCCCTTTTGGATGTTAATTTGCAAGCACTTTCTCCCAGCCCATTGAAATTTTCCTCTTCACTGTGTTGTTCCTTTGCTGTGCCCAAGTTTTTTGGTTGTCTTCCACTCCAAGAACTTAGGGTGTGTCTCCATTGATGCACGAATTCCTTAATTTCTTACAACATTTTGATTTTCATGTATGAGTTTGTATAACTTTAAAATTTATTCCTAAATATTTTGTCCCTTCTGATGCTATCTAAATGTAATTGTTTTCTTAATTTTGCTTAAGATTATCAATTGCTATTTTATATAAATGCATTGACTTCTGTATGTCCATGTGTCCTGTGACCCTACGGGACTCCATTTATTTTCATGCTTCTGTAGTGAATTCCTTAGGATTTCCTGTTACGGGGTCTTTGTTTTGAGGAGGAGGATTTCTCGCTGCACTGACAGGACCTTCTAGGACAAGGTTAAATACAATGTTGAGAGCTTATGTCCTTGCCTGAGATTGTCATCATGGTAATATAATGAGGTGGAAAGTCCTCTCCTCTTTTATTTTTGGGAGAATTGGCATTAAGTTTTTCATGTTTCATAGAACTTACTAGTGCTGTTATTTGAACCTGCATTTTTATCTGTGGGATGATTTTAGTTACTACTCAACCTCTTTGATTGATGGAGGCCTCTTCATATTTTCTACTTCCTACTGAATTAATTTCCCATTGCATCTCCCGGTGAATGCCGCCCTTTCATTAATGCTAACTACTCCATTGGCATACAGTGGTTCACAGTATTGGCTCATGTTCATTTTCATTTCTGTAAAAGCAAGAACAATGTCTTCTTTTCCTTATTGATATCAGTAATTGCATTCTTATTTTCCTTTTAACTAAAGATTTATAAATTTTGTATTTGAATGTTTATCATTTTTAATTAACTAGATTTATTCAAGGAGATGTCTTTCCTCTATTTTTGTGTGTTTTCTACATAATTAATTTTTGTTGCCAGTTCCTAAGCTAAAGCTAAATCTTTCAGTTGGGAATCTTTCTGCATTACACGTGGACATTCACATTATGCATTATGCAATAACAGTTGTTATTTTTTTAACTTATAAAGAGAACAGGTTTATTTAGCTCATAATCCTAGAGGTTCCAGTCCAAGACCAGTAGAATATAAGCAGAGGTATAAAGACAAAAATAGGAGATAAATTCCACCCCAAGTGAAACAATCACTTAAGGAAAACACCTCTGTGTCTCTCCACTCTCTCACAGCATTTCTGATACCACATGTGTGGTGTTTTTCTTTTCTTTTTTCTTTTTTGCATTTTAAAAAATTTATTTCTTACATGCATGACAATAGTGGAATGCATTACACTCATAATTATCCATTCACAGCACAATTTTTCATAACTCTGTATATAAAGTATGTTCACGCCAAATTATGTCATTATACATGAATTGTCTTATTGATTTTTTTTGCATTACAATTCTTAATACACCTTTATACCACAATTTATCATATCTCTGTATATAAGGTATGTTGACACCAAATTCACATCTTCATACATGTATTTTGTGTAATGATGAGGGTCTCCTTCCACCATCCTTGCAATTCCCCTTCTCCCTTCCTTTACCACCCACCCCTATTCCCTATCTAGAGGTAATCTTCCTCCCATGTTCTCCCTCCTTACCTGACTTTGAGTCACCCTCCCATATATCAGAGAAAATATTTGCTTTTGTTTTTTGAGGATTGGCTAACTTCACTTAGCATAATATTCTCTAATGCCATCCTATTCCTTCAAATGCCATGATCTTATTCTTTTTTAGTGCAGAGTAATATTCCATTGTGTATAAATGCCACATTTTTTATCCATTCATCCAGTGAAGGTCATCTAGGTTGGCTCCACAGTCTAGCTATTGTGAATTGTGCTGCTATAAACATTGATGTGGCTATGTCCCTGTAGTATGCTGTTTTTAGATCCTTTGGGTATAGTCCAAGAAGAGAAATAGCTGGGTCAAATGGTGGTTCCATTCCCAGATTTCCAAGGAATCTTTATACTGCTTTCCAAATTGGCCGCACCAATTTTCAGTCCTGCCAGCGGTGTGTGAGTGTGCCTTTTTCCCTGCATCCTCACCAGCACTTGTTGTTGTTTGTGTTTATTATGGCTGCCATTCTAACTGGAGTGAGATGGTATATTAGAATAGTTTTGATTTGCATTTCTCTGATTGCTAGAGATGATGAGCATTTTTTCATGTATCTGTTGATTGATTGTATATCCTCTTCTGAGAAGTGTCTGTTCAGGTCCTTGGCCCATTTGTTGATTGGGTTATTTGTTTTTTGGTGTTTAGCTTTTTGAGTTCTTTGTATACCCTAAAGATTAGAGCTCTATCTGGTGTGTGAGGGGTAAAAATTTGTTCCCAGGATGTAGGCTCTCTGTTCACCTCACATATTATTACTCTTGCTGAGAAAAAACCTTTTTAGTTTGAATTCATCCCATTTGTTGATCCTTGGTTTTAATTATTGTGCTATAGATGTCTTATTAAAGAAATTGGGGCCCGCCCCACGTGATGAAGATTAGGGCCTACTTTTTCTTCTATTAACGCAGAGTCTCTGGTTTAATTCCTGGGTCCTTGATCCATTTTGAGTTAACTTTTGTGCATGGTGAGAGAAAGGGATTCAATTTCATTTTGTTGCATATGGATTTCTAGTTTTCCCAGCACCATTTTTTGAAGATGCTATCCTTTATCCATTGCATGATTTTGGCATCTTTGCCTAATATAAGGTAGTTGTAATTTTGTGGATTGGTCTCTGTGTCCTCTATTCTGAACCATTGATCTACCAGCCTGTTTTAGTGCCAATACCAGGCTGTTTTTGTTACTATTATTCTGTAGTATAGTTTAAGGTCTGGCATAGTGATACCACCTGTTTCACTTTTCCTGCTTTAGCTATTCTGGGTCTCTTATTTTTCCAGATGAATTTCATGATTGCTTTTTCTATTTCTATGAAGAATGCCATTGGGATTTTGATCGGAATTAAATAGTGATTTTGGTAGTATATGGTCATTTTAATAATATTAATTCTGCCTATCCATGAGCAAGGTAGATCTTTCCATCTTCTAAGGTCTTCTTCTATTTGTCTCTTTAGAGTTCTAAGTTTTCATTGTATAGATCTTTCACCTCTTTTGTTAAGTTGATTCTCAAGATTTTTTTTTGAGGATATTGTGAATGGGGTGATTTTTCTCATTTGCATTTCAGAGGATTTGTCACTGGTATACAGAAATGCCTTTGATTTATGGGTGTTGACTTTTTATCTTTCCACTTTGCTGAATTCATTTACTAGTTCTAGAAGTTTCCCGGTGGAGTTTTTTGGGTCTTCTAGGTATAGAATCATATCATCAGCAAATAAGTTTAAGTTCTTCTTTATCTATAGTTATTCCTTTAATTTCTTTCGTCTGTCTAATTGCTCTGGCCAGTGTTTCAAGAACTATGTTGAATAGAAGTGGTGAGAGAGGGCATCCCTGTCTTTTTCCAGATTTTAGAGGGAATGCCTTCAGTTTTTCCCTGTTTAGAATGATGTTGGGCTGGGGCTTGGCGTAGATAGCCTTTAAGATATTGAGATATGTTCCTGTTATCCCTAGTTTTCCTAGTGTTTTGAACATAAAGGGGTGCTGTATTTTGTCAAATGCTTTTTCTGCATCTATCAAGATGATCATATGGTTCTTATCTTTGAGTCTATTGATTTGATGAATTACATTTATTGATTTCTGTTTATTGAACCAAACTTGCGTCCCTGGGATGAATCCCACTTGATCATGGTGCACAATCTTTTTGATATGTTTTTGTATTCGATTTGCCAGAATTTTATTGAGGATTTTTGCATCTAGGTTCATTAGAGATATTGGTCTGTAGTTTTCTTTCTTTGAGGTGTCTTTGTCTGGTTTCGGAATCAGGGTGATATTGGCCTCGTAGAATGTATTTGGAAGTTCTCCCTCTTTTTCTATTTTCTGAAATAGATTAAAGAGTATTGGTATTAGTTCTTCTTTAAAGGTTTTGTAAAACTCTGCTCTATACCCATCCGGTCCTGGGCTTTTCTTGGTTGGTAGTCTCTTGATGGCTTTTTCTATTTCCTCACTTGATATTGGTCAGTTTAAGTTGTGTATATCCTCCTGACTGAATCTGGGCAGATCATATGACTTAAGGAATTTATCGATGCCTTCACTATCTTCTATTTTATTAGAGTATAAGGTTTCAAAATAATCTCTAATTATCTTCTGTATTTCTGAAGTGTCTGTTGTGATATTGCCATTTTTGTCCCCTATGCTAGTAATTTGAGTTCTCTCTCTTCTTCTCTTTGTTTGAATAGCTAAGGGTCTGTCGATCTTATTTATTTTTTCAAAGAGCCAACTTTTAGTTTTGTCAATTTTTTCAATTATTTCTTTTGCTTCGATTTCATTGATTTCAGCTCTGATTTTAATTATTTCTCGCCTTCTACTGCATTTGCTGCTGATTTGTTCTTTCCTTTTCTAGCACTTTGAGATGTAGTGTGAGATCATTTGTTTGTTGGTTTTTTCTTCTTTAATGAACTCCAAGCAATGAATTTTCCTCTTAGTGCTGCTTTCATAGTGTCCCAGAGATTCCCATATGTTGTGTCTGTGTTCTCATTTACCTCTAAGAATTTTTAAATTTCCTCCTTGATGTTTTCTGTAACCCATTGTTCATTCAGTAGCATATTGTTCATTTTCCATATGATGTACAAATTTTTCTTCCTTACTTTATCATTGATTTCCAATTTCATTCCATTATGATCAGATAAATTGCATGGTAGTGTCTCTACTCCTTTGTATTTGGTAAGAGTTGCCCTGTGGAATAATATATGGTCTATTTTTGAGAAGGATCCATGTGTTCCCGAGAAGAAAGTGTATTCACTTGATGTTGGTTGATATATTCTATATATGTCAATTATGTCTAAGTTATTAATTGTGTTATTAAGTTCTATAGTTTCTTTATTCAACTTTTGTTTGGAAGATCTGTCCAGTGGTAAGAGAGGTGTGTTAAAATCACCCATGATTATTCTGTTGTGGTTAATTTGTCTCTTGAACTTGAGAAGAGTTTGTTTGATGAACATAGCTGCACCATTGTTTGGGGCATATATATTTATGATTGTTATGTCTTGTTGGTGTATGGTTCCCTTGAGCAGTATGTAGTGTCCCTCTTTATCTCTTCTGATTAACTTTGGTTTGAAGTCTACTTTATTTGATATGAGTATGGACACCCTTGCTTGCTTCTGAGGTCCATATGAGTGGTATGATTTTTCCCAACCTTTCACCTTCAGTCTGTGTATGTCTTTTCCTATCAAATGAGTCTCCTGTAGGCAGCATATTGTTGGATCTTTTTTCAAATCCAATCTACTAGCCTATGTCTTTTGATTGGTGAGTTTAAGCCATTAACATTTACGGTTACTATTAAGATATGGTTTGTATTTCCAGCCATATTTATTTATTTTTGTTATTTAACTTGACTTGATTTCCTCTTTGATTAGTTTTTCCTTTAGTGTACCAATTCCCACTGTTGGTTTTCATTGTTATTTTTCATTTTCTCTTCATAAAATGTATTGCCAAGGATGTTTTGAAGAGTTGGTTTTCTAGATGCAAATTCTTTTAACTTTTGCTTCTCATGGAAGGTTTTTATTTAATCTTCAAACCTGAAGTTTAATTTTGCCAGAAAAAAGATTCTTGGTTGGAACCCATTATCTTTCAGTGTTTGAAATATGTTGTTCCAGGTTCTTATAACTTTCACAGTTTCTGTTGAAATATCAGCTGTTAACCTAATTGGTTTACCCCTAAATGTAATCTGCTTTCTTTCTCTTGTGGCTTTTAAAATTCTCTCCTTGTTCTGTATGTTGGGCATTTTCATTATAATGTGTCTTGGTGTGGGTCTCTTATGGTTTTGCAAATCTGGCATCCTATGGGCTTCTAGGATTTGGATTTCCATTTTATTCTTCATGTCTGAAAAGTTTTCTAATATTATTTCATTAAACAGATTGCTCATTCCTTTGATTTGGGCCTCTATGCCTTCCTCTACCCCAATAACTCTTAAGTTTGGTCTCTTTATGCTATCCCATATTTCTTGGATGTTCTGCTTGTGGTTTCTTATCAGTCGCGCTGTGCTGTCTACGTTCTTTTCGAGATGACATACTTTGTCCTCGTTGTCTGATGTCCTATCTTCTAAGTGGTCTACTCTGCTGATGATACTCTCATTTGTGTTTTTAATTTGGTTTATCATTTCTTTAATTTCTAGGATTTCTGTTTGGTTTTTTTGTATAACCTCTATCTCCCTGTAGAGTTGACCTTTTGTTTCTTGGATTTGCTTATGTAATTCATTGTCAAAGTGATGTCATTATCTGCTTTTGTTGTTTAATGTCTTCCCTGAGACTCCAGAACATCTGAACATGGCTATCCTGAAATCTTTATCTGACATTCTTTCTGCTGTAGATGTTACCTCTTCTGGTGTTATATTGTCTTGCATTGTTTGTGGACCTTTCTTTCCTTGTCTTTTCATGTTGCTCACGTTTCTTTCCAGCTCTGTGAGACTGTTGTGTTATTGTTTTTCCCGTATAGATATATATTGATCTTGCATAATTCTGAGGTCTCTCCTTTGTTGAGAAAGACAATGTTAACAGTTCCCAATATCAACAATACATCATGTATGAGCAAGTTTTTGTTATTAATACATTTATGGTTAGTCTCTATGTCTAGAGATGTTGGATTCAATTTTTACTTAAAATATAGTCATTAGTTTCATAAAAGGTATACAGATTCTGGTGACATATTGAGATCTGAGGGTTGGGCGTAAGATGTTATGTTAAGGGGGAAAGATGTGAGGGTACGGGGTTAATATATCTTAGCAACTTTGGAGGAGAACTCTAATGAAGGGGGTTATTAGCAGGAGGGTAGACAGGAGGTATCTTAGGGTAGATAAGTACATGGGAGGACAATAAGAAGCATAGAAACAAACACCTATTTGCATTTCGTATATTACACATAATAGAAATAGTAACACTTGGGAGGTTGATAGAGGAAAAGAAGGAGGAAGAAAAATAAAAAGAAAAGAAAAAAGGAAAGAAGAGATAAAGGAATAAAAAGAAAAAGAAATAAAAAAGATTAAAAAAGATAAAAAGAAACAAAAAAAGAAAGAAAAAATGCACTCTTAGAGTTTTGTTTTCTTCTCTTCCAGTAGGTGGTGTTGTGCATTCCAAGTTGAGTCTCTGCCCTCAGGGTGGTGGAAGGAATCCATGTGAGGCAGCTCTCCCTCACCTGCCTCTCCTATCCCGGTCTCTTTGAGTTTTTTGGATTTGCTTATGTAATTCATTGTCAAAATGACCTCTATCCCCCTCACCTGGAGATGTCTATCCTGGTCTCTATCTCCCTCACCTCTCCTACTCACAGGCCCCAGTTGATGGATCTCTTGTTTGCAGCCCTGAGTTCACTCTGGTGGGTGGAGCCCTGGCCACCCTGCGATCCTGATCAGCTGAGCACTACCTCTGTGCTGGGTAGTCACCAGGTCATCTAGCTGGGGAGAGGGGGAGGTGGGAACTGGCAATGTGTTCTGTGGTACTCCCTCTGATAGCCGTGCCAACCGAGAGCTGTCGAGAAAGGTTTTGAGTTATCACAGTTGGGGAAGGGGGGCTGGGAACCACACACCTGTTCAGATGCCCATGCACTGTCAGCTACACCTGCCAAAAGTTGATGAGGTAGATTTTCCAAGATGGCATCCGCCCATTTCCATGTAGGGGTGTCTGGAGAGGTGGAGGGGGCTGGGCTGTTCCTTCATTATGTCCAGAACTCGGTCCTCCTTCTGGTCACCTGCGCTGGCGCAGGTAGCAGTCTGGTGCGCTTCATCCCTAAAGGAGCAATAACCCTGCAACTCCGTCTCCTCTCTGCTGCCAGAAAGCCACCATGCTCAAATTCCACCCGTCTGCAGCGGGCTCCGGTGGCATGCTAAAGCGACTCCACTTTCCCATGTTCTGTGCTGTGCTTGCAACAATCCGCTGTGTAGAATCCTGTCACACGCTCAGAGAAGCTTAAATTCGTCAATGGGAGCCCCCGTGGGGGAAACTGTCCAACTGTTCCCTCGGAGTCACACACAGAGCAGCCAGTGACGGGCTCCCCTCTACTCCACCATCTTGGAATAACTTCCTTCCAGGGTTATTCTACGTGCCTCCGTACGTTTCCCTGTGCTCGCTCTTCATTTGGATTTACCTCAAAATATTTTTTAATTTTCCATTTGTTTGTTATTTAGACAGTTATTTGTTTAGAAGTCAGTTGATTTTTTTCAATATACTTGTGAAATTCTGAAATGTCTTTCTGTTACTCTTTTTGAATTTTATTTCATGGTAGTCAGAGAAGGAACTTTGTATATTTTCAATTTTTTGGACTTACCAAGGTTGTTTAAGATCTCCAGCGGCATGCTGCTGGCCTGCTGCTCTGGAGAACATTTCATGTGTGTTTGGTGTAATTTCTGTTCTTCTGAGTTGGGGGAGATTTTTGCAGAGATCTAGGCTCAGCTAACTTGAGTGCTGTTCCTTCTGGCCCCTGTTGACCTTCTGCCTAGCTGTCACATCCTTTACTGGAAGAGGTCACATAGGTCCCCAATATTTGATGTTTAATTGTCTATTTTTCCTTTAATCCTTCAATGTTTTTGCTTCAGATAATTTTGTAAATTTCTTCTCGGGATCATATATTCACACATTGTTATGTCTTCCTGACATTGCACCTTTTATTTATCATTTTTAACTGTCTCTTTGCCTCTGATAATAATTTCCCTATAGTATTCTCTGTCATCAATTCATCCAGTGCAGCTAGCCTTCAGGTGCTAGTCACACGATGTGTATCTGACCTCCAAGTTCAACACATCTGTGTCTTCACTCTAAAACATAAAGTTCCCTGTTGACTTTTCACCCAGCCAGCCCATCTCTCCATCTCTGCCTTTGATTTGTTTTATCTGATGAGTTCATTCAAATTATTTGTTTCAATCATTTTGACTTTTTATTGTTGACTCATATATATTCTGTTTACAAGTGTCATTCAAATTCATATATTACAAAAAATTACTAGACTCTAGC
Organism: Spermophilus citellus; assembly: GCF_964194105.1. Taxonomy (NCBI): domain Eukaryota; kingdom Metazoa; phylum Chordata; class Mammalia; order Rodentia; family Sciuridae; genus Spermophilus; species Spermophilus citellus. Next base: position 284,618,368 of record NC_138182.1, on the reverse strand, counting down.
TTGCATCAAATTTTTATCTTTTCTTAATAGTTTCTTTTGGGAACAGAAATTTTCATTGTAATAAATTTTATTAACCCTGAACATTGTTCCATTTAGTATTTTTTTCTTTCTTTTCTTCAAAGAAATATTTGCCAGCCTAAATTGATGCTATATTGACTTACATTTTTATTTATTATACTCTAATTTCATGTGTGTGTGGAGGGGGTGCTGGGATTGAATTCAGGGACACTTGACCACTGATCCACATCCCCATCCCTATTTTACATTTTATTTAGAGACAGAGTTTCACTGAGTTACTTAGCACTTCGCTTTTGCTGAGTCTGGCTTTGAACTCGCAACCCTCTTGCCTTAGTCTCCCAAGTCACTGGGATTACAGGCGTGTACCACCATGCCTGGATCTTTTTTATATATATATATTTAAGTCAATGATTCATCCTAATGTGAACTGAGGATCAAGTTTCATTTTGTTTCACATATATATCCAATTGTTCCCATATCATTTGTTGAAAAGAATTTCCTGGGGGGAAATGTCAACAAGATGATGGAACAGGAGTTTCTGTCCTTTGTATCACTGCAGACAGGTCAATTTAATAGCCACACATTGACAAAAACAGATAAACAAACAAAGAGGTTTGGGGGCCCTGGGGAGCTAAGACATAAGTAAAGAGGAATCGAGGGGTAAACGTACGTATGTCACTTTACGTATGTCATCTCCACAAGCCAACGCAGTCCAGTGCCAAGAGCGAACTCCTCAGGCCACATGGAGAGAGTGAAGTGAGCTGGTGACCTCCCCCGTATGTGGGGTGCGAGTTGAGAGGGCCTCCTTGTTTATCCCTCACTCAGAACATGAGGGAATTAGCAGGGGACAGATAAGAACAAAGACTAAGGGTGTCGACTCTCAACACCCAGTGTGCGTATCTCAACAGCCAGTCAAGGGCCCAGCACAATGCACTCACACCCAGGCAGACCAGCAGCAGACCTGCCCACCAAAGCGCCAGCCAGCTAAACCAAAAGCCGCAGCCCAGCTGGACCATCCACCTGGAGCACCTGAGGACTGACTGTTTCCTGCAAAGCTACAGAAATTATGAAAGATTAGGAAGCAGGACACCACCAAATATACAAAGTAAATTTCCATTATTGACCCTGAAGAAAAAGAGATTCCCAGATTACATTACAAAGAATTCAGAATGACAATCTGAAACCACCCAAGAGCCATGAAACAAAGCAGATGGACAAACACAAACATGAAAACAATACACAAACAAACGGAAAGTGTGCAAATTAGGTAGAAAAACATTAGAAAACAATGAACCAAATTATTATGGAATTAATGAGCACAATGACACCTTGAAAATTAAATAACAGTTTCAACAATAACCACAAGAAGCAGAAGGAAGGATCAGGAGACTCAATGACAGACCAATCCAAATTCTGTGTTTAGAAAGTACAAAAAGGGAAAACAAAAGTGAGGAGAGCAGAAAGCCTACAACACTTAGGGAGACCACCCAGTGAACCAGCATATGTGACTGAAATTCCAGAAAGAGAAGAGAAAGGAAAGAGTGCTTTTATAAAAGATACTAGCTGGGAAGTTTCCAAGTCTGGAGATGGAAATGGACATCCAGGTTTTGGTGAGGTTTTGATGTTTTGGTACCAGGAATAGAACCAGTGGTGCTTAACCCCTGAGCCACATCTTTAGCCATTTTTTGTTCATTTATTTATTTTTCAAATTTTGAGACAGGGTCTTGCTAAGTTGTATAGTGCTCCTCTAAGTTGCTGAGGCTGGCTTTGAACTTGTAATCCTTCTGCCTCAGCCTCCTGGGCCGCTGGGATTACAGGTGTGTACCACTGTACCTGGCTACAGACATTCAGGTTAATGAAACCCAAAATATCTATAAATTTCACTGGAAAAGGGAAGTACATAGACTTAAAAGAATAGCTTGATACTATGATGATGGAACACAAATCACTCTCAATCCTATTATCGAAGTTAAAAGCCAAATTATAACCAAAAACTATAACCACAAAAATTGTGTAATTTGTACACAGCATAAAATGAAATAAATTCTGAAATCAATAATAAAAACAGTGTGGCTGTGGTATGATAGGGTTTTTTTTTTTTTGCATTTGAAGGTAAATTGTTATCAGTTGATAATTGACTGTCATAACTAGAAGAGGTTTTATGCAAACCTCATTTCAAATGCAAAGAGAAAAGCCTATAGTAGAAAAGAAGATAAAGAAAATATTCAAGGTGCATCACTCTACCAAATTGCCACATTACAGAAGAAGGGAGCTAGGAAATGAATACCATTTGTACATCAAGAACAGCTATAGGAATGGTAACCTATCAGGAGTTACAGCTTAAAGGATGAGAGTCAAGCATGATCCACCTCTACGCTGTCAGTAGAGATGCATTTCAGGTGTAAGACACACACTGACTGAAAGTGAAGGGATAGGAAAAGATGATCATGAAAATGGAAAACAAGAGAGTGGAGATGGCTATTTTCATCTCAAAATAGACTTACAGTCAACAACTGTCACAGGAGAGAAAGAAAGTCATCACACAATAATAAAACAGTTAATTCAACAGTAAGACATCACATTCCTAAGTAATTAGGCACCGACCTCAGAGCAACTAAAATGTGTAAAGCCAACCTTGAAATATCAAAGAGAGAAACGGACAATTATCCAATAATAGGAGATTGCAATAACTCATTTTCAATAATGGATAGATCATCCAGATAGAAATTCAATAAGGAAATATGAGACTCGAATATCACCATCAACTGAACCCATCAATCATGTACAGAACATTCCGCCCAACAGCGGCAGAACACATTCCTCTCCCGCACATACAGAACATTCTCAGCACAGATGACAGGCGAGGTCACAAAATACAACGTACAAAATTCAAGGCTGAAACTATTTCAAGTATCCTCTCTGAGTATAATAAAATAAAACTAGAAATTGATAAGAAACGGAATGGGAAAATTCACAATACATGGAAATTAAACTACTCACTCTTGAGCAACTACTGGATAAAAAATATCGAAAGGGAAATTGGAAATTATATCAAGATAATTCAAAATGAGAAACAATGTGTGAAGATGTTTAGGATTCAGCAAAATAATTCCATATTTTTGTAAAATTTTTATAAATATCTTTCTGTGGTTTGATGTCAATCACCAAGAATACAAATAGCAAAAAATTCTGGCAAGGATATTGGGGAAAGGATACACTTATACATTGTTGGTGGGACTGAGCATTAGTAGAGCCACTTTGGAAAGCAGTATGGCAATTCCTCAAATACAAGGAATAGAATGAACTACCCCACTCCTTGATATTTATCCTAATGAACCAAAGTCAGCATACTATAGTAATATAGGCACATCAACGTTTATAGCAGAACAATTCACAATATACTAGGTGTCCCTCAATAGAGAAATGGGTAAAGAAAACATGAAACATATACCCAGTGGATTTTTACTCAACCATAAAGAAGAATGAAATGATGTCATTTGCTAGTAAGTAGACGGACCTGGAGAATATCACACTAAGTGAATTAAGCCAGATTCAGAAAGTCAAGGGGTGAATATATTCTCTCATAAGCAGAAGACAGAGAGAAATAAGGAAATTTTTAAAGGGGATCTAATAAAAACAGAAGGCAGTGGAATAGAGGAAGGGGATTTAGGAGAAGGGAGGAGGATTGGGAAAGGAGATGGACTGCAGAATGAAATTGACCACAGTCCACTTCATTTATGTATGAATACGTCACAGCGGAGTGTCCTTTTATGTGCACCTATCAGGCACCAATAGAAGAAAGACAGGTAGAGGAAAGGGATTGTGGGAGGTGGGAAGGAGGGCAGGGGTAGTACTAGGGACAGAGCAAATTATGTCATATGCATTTCTGAATATTTCAAAATGGATGTCACAATATGTATAACTATATTGTACCCATAAAAAAATTTAAAGTACCATTTATCACATCTTATCAATGAAAAAAGAAGGAAGAAAGATCTCAAGACATTTAAATTTATACTGCAAAGAGATAGAAAATGAACAAACCAAGACCAATGTAACCAAAAAATACAGATTAGAGCAGGAATAAATGGAAAAAATAGAATACTGACCAAACTAGAAGTTATTTTTTTATTTGAAAACTGATAAAAGAGAAGATTCTAAATAAATAAACCAGGAATGAAAAAGGAGGTATTAGATATGACGAAAACAAAAAGTATCATAACAACCTATTAGCAGCAAGTACACGCCGATGAATCGGATCTCCCAAAATAAAAAGATAAACAAATACTTACCAGGATGGAATGGAAGACCCAGAAAGCTTGGACACCTCAGTAATGAGGAAGGAAAGTGAATTTGGATCCGAGTCCACCAAGAAGAAAAGGCCAGACAAATTCTACCAAGTATTTACAGAAAGTTGTTTTGGAGTTTTTTATTTGTTTGGCTTTGTTTTTTGTGGACATTGGGGGTTGAGTCCAGGGCCTCATGCATGCCAGGCAAGTGCTGTGCCTCTGTGCTCTGTCTTCAGCCCGTTAAAGAAGAGTTAATACCAATTCTGATTAAACTATTAAAAAATAGTAGAAGAGGATGCTTCCAAACTCCTTTATCAAGACCAGCAGCATCTCAACCTCAAAGCCAGACAGAAATACCACAGGAGAAACTGCAGGTCAAGACCCCCAGGAACACAGATGCCAACATTTTCTTCAAAATTTTAATAAATCAAGTTCACAGTACAGTGAAAGTATCATACATCATAAGCAACTGAGATTTACTACTGGGATACAAGGATCATTTCATATATATGCAAATCAGTGGGATATACCTCATCACAGAAAGAGAGATAAAAATCCCGTCATCATCTCCAAAGTTGCAGAAAATAAATTTTGAAAATTTTAATACACTTTGTAATACATGATCTCAGCCACCTAGGAACTGCAGGAATTTACTTCAGTGCAGTATAATTCACATAGGACGATTCCACAGCTGACATCACACTCAAGGACAAACCAACAGCTTTCCTCTAAGGTCTGTAAGAATGCAAGGTCACCCATTCTCCCCACTCCTGTTCAGCACAGTCCCGGAACCCCCATCAGAGCAATCAGGCAAGAAATAGAAATAAAATACATCTAAGTGGGAAATTACGAAGCTATTTCTGTTTGAAAATAACACAGAAACTGATATACAGAAAAACCATAAAGTTACACACACACACACACACACACACACACACACACACACATGAACAGAAAAATTCAACAAGGTTGCAGGATACAAAAAAAAAATATCAACATGCAAAAAGTCTGTTGCATTTCTATGCAATAACACCAAGCTATTCAAGTAATAATTAAGAGAGTAATTGTATTTACAAAAGCTTCCAAAAGAATAAAATTCTTGGGAATAGGTTTAACCAGGGATGTGGAAGCCTTGTACACAGAAAACTAAAATACTGAGGAAAAGTAAAGCAAACACACAAAGGTATCTCTGTTCATTGAGTGATATTGATAAGTTGATTGAATTTGCATTGCTAACATGCCCACACTACCAAAAGTAGCTTCAATGAAAGAGATTCAGTGAAATCCCTCCCCAAATTCCCAAAATCCCAGCGGCATTTTATAGAAATAAAAAGCAATCTTTATTTATTTATTTATTTTTAATCTGGGACCCACTAATAGGTTTTAGTTTTTTCTTTTCTTTTCTCTTTTTTATTGGTTGTTCAAAACATTGCATAGTTCTTGATATATCATATTTCACACTTTGATTCAAGTGGGTTATGAACTCCCATTTTTACCCCAAAAGTTCTCTATAGGTTTAATGCAATGCCAATCAAAATCCCAACGGCATTTCTTGTAGAAATAGAGAAAGCAATCATGAAATTCATATGGAAAAATAAAAGACCCAGAATAGCAAAAACAATGCTAAGCAGGAAGTGTGAATCAGGTGGTATAGCGATACCAGACTTCAAACTATACTACAGAGCAATAGTAACAAAAACAGCATGGTACTGGTACCAAAACAAGCGGGTGGACCAATGGTACAGAATAGAGGACACAGAAACCAACCCACAAAACTACAACTTTCTTATATTCGATAAAGGGGCTAAAAGCATGCAATGGAGGAAGGATAGCATCTTCAACAAATGGTGCTGGGAAAACTGGAAATCCATATGCAACAAAATGAAACTGAATCCCTTTCTCTCGCCATGCACAAAAGTTAACTCAAAATGGATCAAGGAGCTTGATATCAAATCAGAGACACGGCATCTGATAGAAGAAAAAGTTGGCTACGACCTACATACTGTGGGGTCGGGCTCCAAATTCCTCAATAGGACACCCATAGCACAAGAGTTAATATCTAGAATCAACAAATGGGACTTACTCAAACTAAAAAGTTTTTTTTTTTCTCAGAAATCTTTAAAATCATTACAAAATACCCCAACTGGCTCAAATAATTTTGAACTCCAGCATCTGAGTCCTACACAACCTCCTGTGAACCTGCTCAGCTCGCAGCTCGACAGTCCCCCCTGCATGGCCTACAGGGGCCTCTTGGGTGTGCGCAGTACAGCCCTGTAGGAGGATTCCATGTGAGCCCCATGGTTACTTCTGGGGCCCCTCCTCTACAGACATCTTCTGCTTCTGCTTCATGGCCATGCTCCACAATCGCAGCCCCAGATTCCCACATCTGACCTCTTATTTCACAACAGCCACCCTGTGTGTGTTCCAGCTCCTGCTGCCTCTGCATGATGTCCTGGGGCCAGCTTCTGGGTTCAGATTCTCCTCAGGATCTGCATATTGTGCTGTCTGTTGCCCAGTACCTCAAGACACCTGACTCATGTACTTGTCTGTTCTTACAGTTGCTTTTATTTGGAGGAAGAGATGGCAATCAGTCAGAACCTGGAACTGAGGTCCCCATCTTTGCCTGGATAACCTCAGTGTCCTTCCTCCTGGTCATCCTGCCTCCACTCCTGCCTGCTGCCCGGACCTCTCAGTCTGAGATAAGATGGTCCATTAGAGCAATGCTGGCTGCAGTGATGGATGGTTCTCCCACCTCTGGAAATCTTCCGAGGATTTTCTCAAGAAAAGGCTTTCATGGATCTAGGTGACCTGCCCCCTCCAATCCTCACTGCAGTCTAGTCTCTGACCTCATCTTCTTGATGTTTCCATCCCTGCTAGAGTGGCATCTTTCCATCTCGTCAACACCATGGCCATGCCCCTAACTTGCCCCCGGGCTCTGGAGATGCTTCCCCTTGATGGCTGTCCCCCTACTCTCTTCAGATCTTTATTTCAAGTCTCCTCTCTGAGATCTGACCAATTCTTCCCCATAATGAACTTCCCCACCAAACTGCAAGACCATTCATCCACTTCTGTAAGTATTTTTCTCCATGAAACCTGTTAAACACTAAAACATGGTACCTTTTGTATGGTATCTTTTGCAATTATCTCTTTCCCACATTTAGCCATGAAGCCAGGGTCACGAAGTCCTGGACATCTTCTGATTTCTTCACTTTTGTGTCTCCTTTCCCTAGAAAAATTTATTATGAATACAACCTTGTATTAATCAGGGTTCCCTAGAGGAACTGAATCAATAAGAAATATGATTATAAAAAGGGGGTTTATTGCCGCAGTCTGGCTGGGCACAAAATCACGAGCCACTCACAGCCTTGTAGATTCAAACAGCAATTCTTTATTCCCGAACTCTCACCAGCACTCTACATGCACGTTCTGGGGAAATCCACCTCCACCAGGCTCTGCGTACCAAATACTCTCTGAATCCTGCGCGAGAAGTCAATGGGAACTCAAGGGGGGGGGGGGCCTGAGGCAGCAGGATACGCCCTATTCCCAGCAGGATCCACCTTAACCTGGAACCGCCCTATTCCCAGAAGGGTCCACCCTAAACCCAGATCCACCCTAAACCCAGATCCGCCCTAATCCCTGAGCAAGGTCACCTTTCAAATTAAAACTCTCAAACATTCATGCAATGTCACTGCAAATGACCTGGGTCCAAGGCAAGCCCATTTCCACAATGGAGAGTCCTCCCTCTAAGCAACATTGGGTAGGCTGACAAGGAAATTGCCATGCATCATTCCTACTTGGCTATGGCTCTCAGCAGTTTATTAATTGGCTTACACAACCAAAAGCTGGACAGTCCACAATGGCCATCTGCAGGCTGGAGAGCTGGAGAACCCAGTAGCTATGCAGTCCAAGAGACTGAATCCTAGAACAAGGGAGATCAATGATGCTACTATCCCAGTTCCGGACAGAAGACTTTGGAAATTCTTTGGAGAATCCCTGGCAGAGTCCACTTTGGAAAAGTGAAGGAGTGAGGGTCTGATGTCCTCAGGCGATCACAGCAGCAATCAAGAACCCATTAAAGAAGCATGGAGCTTGCATCTGCTGCTGCCTTTTGATTCTTCCAATTTGTATTCTGCCCAAGCTTCCAACCTATTGCTTAGGTAGGGTCTTCATTTCAGTTGGCTATCCCACATGCCAATCATTGACATACCCTCATTGAGACACCCATAAATCTCTTAATCATTAGCATCTCTTAATCCAATCAAGTTGACAATTCAAATTAACCATTACGATACTCATAGAAAGAATACAAGCTAAATCAGCAGGATCTATTTTACACCAGAATAATCAAAAAATATTTTCAGTATTTTTATTTGCACATTGATTTGTTCATTTCACCTTTTAATTTGCCAGTAATACATATAATTTACTCATTATAACACATATAATGGCACTTAAATTATGTTACTAAAATAAAATATTATTATACTAAAATAAATTATAGAAGAATACTTCTGAAGATATTCCTTCAAATATCCTAAAGACTGAGATGCTTTTGGCAAGTACACTTAGTATTTTCTTCCAAACAGATTCCACAGAATCCACCTTATTTATTTCACAATTGTTGAAATTGAGGTGAAATATTTCAGTGTATTTTACTGTGATGTAATGATATCCCCAATTATCTGGGGATCCTCAAGGCTTATAATATTCTACTAGATCTCATGGAGCTGCTATGTTTTTCAGTTTTATCCTATTTCCAAGTTATTAAAATTGTCGACTTCAGATTCATTTAAGCCAAATAGCCATGATATGGAAATCTTTCTAAAGTGTCACATGCTTGCCTGATTGGGAGAGGGACAAAATTCTCTCCTTTCTGTTGATGACTCTGGGCCTTGGCTCTCAGATAGTCCTTCTCCACCTCCCCTTTTAACTGCAAGGCCCAGCGCCTTCTAGCTATGTCCCAGCTGTGGATCCCTTAGTACTGCCTGGTGTGGCCCTGCAAGGCTCAGAGGGGACAGTGGAAGTGACATACTAGCTCTCTAGTCCCTCTCTCTGCCCCAGTGACAGTGATGGTGTGGTGATCTCAACTGCTCTAGGGAGGCCTCTGGAAGTGGGGCCTCCAGTCCAGTTACTTCACCTCCCATCCCCCCACAGGCCTAGGTGCTGTGGCTGCCTGTTTATACTCATCTGCTTGCTCAAGGTCCTTCTTAGGCTTCCTCACCTACGTAGTGATTTCCTACATTGTACTATAAATGGATGGATAGATAGATAGATAGATAGATAGATAGATAGATAGATATAGATATAGATAGATAGATAGATATAGATATAGATAGATAGATAGATAGATAGATAGATAGATAGATAGAGAGAGAGAGAGATGAAGAAGAACACAGATAGTCTAGATATATGAGAGAGAGAGAGAGAATATGTGTTATGCTGATGCTTTGCTCTCTAATTGAATCTTGTAGCTTCATCTACTTTCATAACATCCTCACTCAAACCCATGAAAGTCTCCTAGATGAAGCAATATTGAGATGGGATGTTTTACTTCCCACACAGCTCCTTGTTCTCTTGTTTTATCCACCTAGCTGCTGCAGCAGAGCACCACCGACTGCTGGCTTATGAGCAACAGCAATGGTTTCTCACCTCTTGACAGCAGAGAAGTCCAAGCCCAGGCCCTGGCAGATTCCCTGTCTCGCATGGTCCACTACCTGTCCCCACACTGCAGACAAGGAGCACCCTGGTCTCTTGTCACCACTTATGAGGCCACTGGTCTCAATCTAGAGCCATCACCTTCTACAGGGCCCAGTTGCCAGCACCGTCACACAGTGGGTGGTGAGGGTCACAGTGTAGGCTTCACGAGGACACAGACACCCAGCCTGTGCCCAGTTCCGTGACACTTCTATATGTTCCTACTTCTGGAGTGTTTCTTTCAGTATTAAATACCCTGTTAGACTTTTCTTCAGTGGTTGTACAAGGTGCTACTTTTGTTTTATTTATTTTTAATGTTTGTGAAAATTTGTATAATAGATAAGAAGGCACCAAGGCATACAGAGAGACACCAGTAAAAGTAAGGTGAACAACAAAGCCAAAAAGTATAGAATCTAAAACCAGTTAGAAAGAGCAATGCTGGTAAGCTAATCGTGTCCTTGGAAAAACAAACAAGAGAACCAACTGAAAACCATTAGAATTGATGAAAACCTTCAATGAGGTAAATCCGTGCAAAATAGATTTACAAAAAACAATGTTTTCTATTTACCAATTTTAACTGGTGATGAAATGAGGAAATAAATTTACAAAAAAAAAGAAATCTTAATTCACAATTTAACCAAAATATAAATGGAATTGAAATAAGGTTGACAATACAGCTACATGTCATTTCTCAGGAACTATGAAAAGTGAAGACATAGTTTGCTTACAAACATTTGCAATGGTATAATTTTAAAGCTATCATCTGCTCTAATTCACATAATAGAAGAGAAAACAGACAGATGTTTGCTTTCCTGATTAGCTTCGGGTAGATCCTTGCCACAAATGTCTGGCTGCTGAGGCCCCAGCCGGTGGCTGCATGGTCCCCATACCTTGGGCGTGTCTTTAGACACAGGGACTTTTAGCTTATAAAATAGAAACACATGGTTCCCCATATATTTCTTTTCCGGAACAGGCAAGTTTCCGCGGCCCTTTTCCCTTGGTGCTGTAGTGTCAAGTCTCTGTGGAATCCCAGCCCGGGTCCCTTTTACCCTTTCAGCGTTAAACCCGATCCTGTCCTTCCGACACTCGAGGCCTTAGGTAGACTGTTCCCCTCTTTTCACTGGATGTAACTTAGCACCGTGTTTCCCATAAATGCCATGTCTGTGTTTTATGGGATTTTGGAAAGGTCCAGGCAAGTATTGGACAGGGGACAGCCTAGTGAATGAGAACAGCCCGGGCCCCAGCGGCGGGGGGAAGCCCAGGGGAGCAGAGTGATTCATGGTGTGTCCACACCGTGTGGGCTGGCAGAAGGGCGACGCTGTGCTGGAGGGGGGAACCCAATCCCCAGCACCGCTGCTCCGCCAAGGGCTGTCAACACACGGCTTCCCAGAGAAGCCATGAGCTGGACGTCCGAGTCTTTGGCTGAAGGAAGCCGTCCTGTCAGCCCTGGGAGGCCTCCTCAGACAAGGTTTCCTGCAACAACAACACTGATGCCTGAGTGTCCCAGTGGGGGGACCCTGTAGGCGCCCTGTTCCCAGGGGGCTCACAGGTGCTCCAAGAGCATCTGTCCCTTCTGCCCCTCAGTATTTTTATCCTCTGTTTCCAAATGAATAGCACTGCCCACCGACACCCCTGCTCACCAGACAGTGGACGTGACTATAACTGTTGATGTAGTAGGAGGACAGGTCCCACGGACCTCCGATGTGACTTCATTAGTCCTGGCCAGCCATTAGCACTGTGTCCCCTGCCTCCTCTGGTCTGTGGCCTTGTATTTCTAAGCTGACGATCCACAGCTCCTAGTCACCTGCGGGATCATCTTTGTAAACTAAATGCAGGTGAATTTAATATCATAGTCCTGCTGTATTAATGTCAAATAGATCTGTTTTTAAGAGGAAAATTAAGTTCTGTCAAATAAATGTCATTCAAACCAAATGGGACTCAGTCCACACATTCAGTACTGAGAGAAAGAAACCAGGAAATGCCAGGAATTCCAAAATCTTCTCTACGTGACGTGCATTAAATTTCACATTTCTTTTATTTATTTTCAGTTTTCTTTTTTCCTTGAAGTTGCAGAATAACAACACTAGATGCTGTTCTCACATGCTGTCCTCAGGATAATAAACCATAATTGATTTTCCCTGAGTATACAACAGCTGATCAAGTGGGAGATGGTCCAGAATTCTTCAAAGAAATTATGAGTTGTCTCTAGTAACTAAAATTCTCAAAGCACCTCTGACATGTGAATTTTTAAAAATAGGATATGAGAACTAATTTGAATTTGCCTTATAATTGGAAGAAAATTATCACCCATGTTAGACAAAGGATTGCCAAGAGGGTCTGGAGAGGCACATGTCTGGATTTACTTGATCGTCCTAGCATCCTGCAACGCATTACATCATTTTACTGCTTTGAAGGTGACAGCTCTGCTGCCTGGCAACATCGAATGGCTTCCCCGACATTCCACAGAGTGACGCAGGCAGGGGCGTGTGTATAGGCTTTTCCAACTCTAATCCCCATTTCTCTTTCCCACACTTCCACTGAAGGCTCACCTTCTGCTACTGGCCAAGCAGATGCTTTTCTATTTACATATTAAAGAAACACTTTCCAGGTATGTGTGATGTACAAGGCAAGCTGCCAAGCAGTACAGAGGGTCTCCTGCCACATGTGGTCAAATGAACAGAGTCATTAAACATTTATTAGGCATCTTGTGTGTCCAGGGTTGAAGCAGGTACTGGAAATACAGAGTTCCTGCCAATATGGAGCTTATGATCTGCTGTGGGGCTGGGGCTTGAAGAAGAAACTGATAGCATTATGTCAGAGCAGGTCAGGTATCATAAAGAAATGCAAAAATCAAAGCAGGGTCCAAGGGTAACTGGGGTGGTTATCAGGGGTGGCCTGGCCTGTGTCCAATAGGGACAGGCCCATACAAAAATCCATTGTAACATGGAAACCAAGAGGCACAGTGGTGACGAGCTGTGACAGCTGAACAGAAGGAAAGCCACCATGAATCAGGACGTTGTCAGGCAGGAGGACAGGTCTCCCTGTGAAGGGCATGAGAGCCACGTGGAGTCCAAGACCTGAGAGTTGAGACCCAAGTGTTGAGAGGAACCATCAAGCCCAGGGGAGGGAGGAGGTGCCCCCAGGCAGCCTCCACCGCACCAACCTGTGGAAGGGAAGAACCTGCTGCTGCCAGGGCTGGGAAGGGCCAGGGGAAGCTGGCCCAGGATCCTGACCTCCCGGGGGCCAAGGGATATTCAGGTTTATCCTAAGGATAATTGAAAGCCTGGGGCGAGTTTGATTCAGCAATGGCACGAGCTCTCCCATGTTAGAGAAGGTGGCTGTGCTGCTACATGGACCCTGGACCAGAAGGAGTGTGGTTGGGAGCACAGAGCAGAGCATGGTGACCGAGGGACCAGGAGAGGAAAGGGCATGGATTGCAGGGCCTGTGGAGGAGATTGGCAGGACCACCCTGGAGCAGAGATGAAGTGTGTGACTTGGGGTTATCTGCCTGCCAGCACAGCCTTGGAGACAGGGACAGCTTCAGAGGGAGGGCCCTTTGGTGGCTGAGGAGGGCAGTAAGGGCCTGTCACCAACTCCTGGTTATTTGGGGGAGTTAGGAATCTCCGATGGAGGGAAGTCCTCATCCTAGGCGTTTGGATAAGGTGGCTTCAGAGCCACTTTCAACCCCTGCAGGACCCCTACCAGGGCCCTGCCGCTGCTCAGGAGCCTCCAGAGACACTTCTCAGCCTGGGAGGCCCCATCCCTGGGCAGCTCCACCTTTGCTGCCCTTCCCGTCTCAGGAGTTGAATCGGACAGATCCGTGGGCCACGGCACCGTGCAGCTTCTGCAGGTGGGCCCTCCAAGCCCAGCCACGTCTCTTGCCCTCCGTTGTCTGAGAAGCTTCACCACTGTCCTGCCTCCTTTGCCCTCCTCTGGGTTTCCCCGCCCCCTCGCCGGTGGCTGTCCCAGTGTGCTTTGATACTTTTCACATGAGGCACCCAGAGCTAGGGCTGCTCCCAGAGAAAAGCCCGTTCCCTTCCCTGAGACCCAGGTCTGAAGGCTCTGCCTTCACCAAATGGAGGATCTGCTCGGACTTCAGTCAGCTCAGCCTCTTTTCCAGCAGGCTCCTCAGCTCTGCTCAGGAGCAGGTGGGGTTGGATCCCAAGCCACCCCTACTCTGTTGGATGCTCTTCTAGCAGTGGACATGGTGACCACTTTCCTGGTTTCATTGACCAGACTGCAGTGGACACTCAGCTACTAGCTGGAACTCACGTGGTCAGTGGTGCTCCTGGGCCCTGTCACCTCAGGCCATTAGGAAAGCCTTAACCATCCACCTAAAGGGTCTGGGCTTCATTCTGCTGACACTGGAAAAACTTGGACAAAGAATTAAGAAAGAATTTGGAAGGGTTACTGTGTGGAAAGGTGAAGGACGAACGGAAGATGGGAAAATGTACTTTCCCCCCAAATAAGGCAAATTGGAGTAATTTTTGAGATACACACACCATAGGTAAAACAAGAACAATAATTGTGACAAGCCATTGGCAGAAAACGAATCTTAGAAAATGAATCGTTCTTGCAGCACATAAAACCTGTGCTTTTCCCTAAGAATATATCAACGCAATGAGCAGGAGGGCCATTCATACTAACGTGGTTCTCACCTGAGTGCCAGTCGGGAAGCAGCCTTGTACTATAAAGCTGGCATCATACAGCAAATGGCAAAGCTGTCACAGCACAGCCTCTTGCTCCAGGTGTCCTTCCTACCCACAGCCCAGGGCCTTTCATCCTGAGCCCAGACCTTTTGCTCCTGAGCCTATAGGCTTGGGCCAAAGAATCACAGGGGTCCTTTTCTGTTTTTTAAGCACTCCTTAAGGAACTTGTATCATTTAAAGAAATTCTAGATTATGGATAAAGGCTTTTGTTTTGCTACAGAGAAAAAAGAACAACCTGAGAATAAACCATTGCCTCCTGAATGTGAGAGGACTTGGGAAGCTGGGGAGGCACCAGTCCAGCAGAAGCAGAGGCTCCAGGACCAAGTCTGCACATCTTCAACATGCCCTGGGCAAGAGCAGTAGCCCTGGTTGAGAACCCAGGGTTGGAAAATAGGCAGGAGGTAACACACAATACATCAGAGCATTGCACATGTTAAGACAGTATCTGAATTAGCACAGGATAGGGATATTTATCTAGTTTACAGGAATCATCCATTTATAGCAGTAAACAGATAAAGAGTGCTAAAAGAGCAAAGAAGCATCCTATTAATTTTGAATTTTTCTACTAATGTAGTCATGTGTCAGGACCCCTCCCTTTCTGCTCTTATCACATGGTCTCCAGCCTCTGGAACTAGGGTGCGTTCCATTACATGAGAACTGCTGATTCTTCCAGCATGACTCCAGGCATACTTGATCAGTTCCTTAAAAATGCATCCCCAAGGAAAGATTTTATAAAAATGTGTGCTGTTTTATAATACTCTCAATCATCTCTTTGTCTGACTTACTCTTTGTGGAACTGAGAATGTAAGTTTGCAATCTCAACCTTTCAGTGAAGAGCATCTTGCCAGAGTTCATAGCCATCACCTTCTATATAAAATGTGATATGTACTAGCCCAGACATGAAATCCTGGGGGCCAGTATCACTATGGCAGGCAGGAGTTTATATGAACCAAACTCTACAAATTCTCTAAGGCCAGTAAATAACCTGATATTCAAAATGCTATATGTAAAATTCTATAAAGTCTTTTTTAGAATCAGGAAAACTTTTGAATAAATTAGTATAATTTTTATCGAAAGTGAGATTGACACATTAGAGATATTGATTATCTTTAATAACTGGGTAAATTAAAGGCAATTTCTATGGAGAGTCCCACGATCTTTGGAAGTAGATAAGAACAACCAAGGTCATCTGGATAATGCAGCACTAGGTTGGGAAATTTTGAGCAAAGATATAAAGGATTAGGACTTGCCATCAAGTAACAAAATACAATGTAAAGCAGCAGAAACCAAATCTGTCTGTACTTATGGTAACTGGAAGATGGACCAGCCCAGGGAGTGCAGAGCCCAGCACATGCAAAACAACGAGGCAACTTCAAATTCAATGAAGACAGAGTTTCAAACCAAGGGAGGAGAGACAATTATTATGTAGATGATTTAATAAATAATTAAAAAATAATTGTCATTGAGAAAGTCAATGGACTAACCCTTTATTTCTTACACAAAGAACATTCTAAAATAATTATGGGCTATGAATTTTTTTTCTAAACATGAGTAGTTATGTGGATCAATAAATTTAACATGACAGTCACTGCACTCGAAATCGTACCATGGACAAAGTCAAGAAGCACAGAATAATGGAAAAAGATATTGCAACCTGTACACCACAAAAGAGATATCTCAAATGTGGCATGCCATCATTCTGCAACAAAAGTAATTTAAATGAAAACCTATGCATACATAGTTAGAAAAAACAGCTCAAATATCATAAGTCAATTTGAGTCATTGTGGCTATGCCTATAATCCCAGTGACTTAGGAGGCTGAAGCAGGAGGGATCTCAAGTTTGTGGCCAGCTTTAGCAACTTGGTGAGAACCTTCAAAATGTAAAACAAAAAGGACTAGGGATGGAGCTTAGTGATATCGTGTTAATGGTTCAATCCTCCTTACCAAAAAAAAAAAAAAAAAAAAAAAAAGTTTTTGAGGAAGAAGAATTCATAACCCTATCTTCCCTTCCAAACAAAAATAGTAGAAAACTTGTAACGAGAGATGTCAGTTTGTACTTTATGAGAGCAACAAGTAGCTTCAGAGTTCAGGAAAGTCTGAATAAATAGAGAAATGTGATGGGCTTTGGGATTTGAAATGTTGCCAACTTACCTCTTGGCCTCAGAGTGATTTGGGGTGGCTTGTGGTGACCTTTGCAACCTCTAGGTCCACAGAGATCCCTGAATACACTTCAAAGCAGCCCTGGGCACCTTTGGTATCAGGAAGCATGTGCCATTGTCCCAACCACCCACCTGAGGGACGACAAATGGCTTTCTCTTTGGGGTCTGTGTGTGCTTGCTGTTTTTACTGACGTAGGTCACAGGAGAGGAGAGCCCCTTTCCCCGTGCGTGTTTCCCTGGGTGGCTGAGGGAGGCCGACCTGGGAGCAACAGGACTGTTCCGATTCCTGACGGGGGTTGGAGGACACTTGCTGCTGGACCTGGGACAGCAGCTGTCAGCACTGTCCAGAATCCGTGTTTGGGCCTCCTCGTGGTTCTCGGTTCCAGAAGGAGTTCCCCGAGGCTGCACGAGGGACAGGAGGAAAATCCCAACGTGCAGACTGATTTATACTTAACAGGAAAGCTGCAGACTGTTGCCGAGGAGCGTGGTCTCGCCCTGTTCTTCTTGGAGGGCAGGTGACCTGAGACAGCTGAGTCTTGGGTTGGTACCACCTCTTTTCACTTTTATATGTCGTGAATTGAAAGGTCACTCAAAACAGATGTGTCGAGGCCCTAACCCCAGCACCTGAGAATGTGCGCTTACCTGGGAAGAGGGTCTTGGCTGATTTAATCAAGTTAGGACAAGGGCATGTTGATTGATGTGGGCCCTGAATTCAGCGACTGCTGTCCTGTTGAGAGAAGCCACAGAGACACACAGGGAACTTGTCACCCCCTTATCTACATTTCCAGAGTTCTGCTCCCACTCAGCCCCAACCTGATACCACGACAGCCCCCCCAGCTTCACTCACTCTCCTGAAATCCCACAGTGAACCACCCAGCTGTTCCCAACGGGATGCCAGAGCCCAGCCTGGGCTGCTGCGTGGCTTTGCTCCCTGGCATCAAACTGCTCCTCCTTTTAAGTGAGAGAGCTTTACTGTTGCTGCTGGTTTTGTTTATTTGCTTCTTGGTTTGGAGCACCAACTACGCCCATCCCCTGGGGCTGTCATGCCGGGCCACAGGAGCACACACGTTCAGTGACCCTTATTAATCAGGATCTAAAAAATGGATATGATCTAAACCTGTGTGTCAGAAGCTGAGATAGAGGCCCAAATAAGGTGCAGAAGCCCAACCCCCATGCGAGGCTTGGTCTGTGGCCGGTTCCCAGCTCAGGACAGAGGGCCCACAGCCACCGTGACTTTTCACCACAAGAATAGGCAATGGTGCCCCCACAGATGCCTTGCCAGAGCACATGGAGCCCACGGAACTAGGAGGCAGAGGATGTAAAACCACAAGTTCTCACCAAGTGAGCTTCCAGCGAGAAGGTCTGCTAAGCACGTCCACAGGATGACCACGGCAGGGATCATGGTGGGGCAGGGAGTTTGAGATCAGGAGAAGTTGAGGGAGGACCAGCAAGAGCCCCCAAAATGAACAAGGGTCTGAAGAAGCTAGGCAGAAAATGGGAGTGTTGGGAAGTCAGAAGGGAGCCACAACTGGAGAGATTAGTTCAGCGTGAGATGCTGGGGTAGACCACGGGGGTGGGGGGGTGACAGCAGCTGGGCACCTCCCAGCTCAGCACCCCCAACTCATTATGTGGGCTTGGAGGAGCTGGGCTGAGTGGGGTGTGCACTGTGGGACTCAGGCCCCGAATTTCAAATTTCAGATAGCAGCAATGAATACCATTGCCTTAATCTTTTTATCTTAAAATACTTTAAAAATTTATTTTGATAAGTATCACACCTAAAAGTTATTATTATAATTATTCACTATATTGCATAGTAAACCTTAAATAAATGCAGAAAAAGAGGAAAAATTAGCAATTACCCATGTTGTCATTGTCTGGAGAGCCGCTGAAGTTACTTAATGGTTATTTTTAGCATTTAGTAAGCTATCATTGAATTCTACAAAACTGACACCACACCATTTTAAAAATAAATTTTAAGAAACTGAAGTGAACATTTTTTTCACACAATTAAATATTTTTCTACAAAGCGGTTCCAGGTGGCTCTGCATGGCATAGATGCTCTGAGTCGATCCTCCACCTCTCTGATGTCGCACAGCTGGTGGGCTCTGGGCTTCAGCACTGCAGATGAGGCTATGTGGAACTGCTGAGCGGACGTCTGCTTGATGTTGCTTTGCACCCACTGGCCCCAGGAGCCCAAGCGACAGTGTGCTAGAGGGTAAACAGAGCAACCCCAAATACTTTCACAGTATTTGTAGCAGGAAATGAGGGTTAGGACACATGGCCACTAATAAAGTTGTTTTTATTAGTTTTCATGACTAGAGGGATAATTCCAACAGTCTGAGCCTTGAGTGCAGCAGGGCTTGTACTTTTATACATAAGCAACTTTTGGGTCCATCAAGGCAGGGAGTTGGTGCAAATCTGCTGGAGGGTGCATTCTACATTCCTTATACGGGTACAAGCTTTTCAACACCTAGGGGCTCTGAGCTCATGCAGCTCAGGGACTTCAACTGCACTAAGACTAAAGGGGGTTGTTCTGACCCTGTTGCTTTGTTTCTGCTTCTGCTACTGCAGGTTTGTGTCACAGGTACTGTTAGCCACTGCAGGCTCTATGGTAATATGTCAGTAACAGCAGCTGTGGGTCAGCCTGCAAAGCCACAGCCTGTCAGCTCTTAAACTGCAGAAGTTCCCACTTTGCTCTACTCTGTTTTAATCTTTCTAACCTGACAGGTGGCAGTAGCTTCCATTGTGTTTTAAATTTAGACCCTAATGATCATCACAGAGATCACTCAGTTTCAAAGTTGATTGTATCTGTAGCTGTTGGGTTTATTTCTTAAATTCTGAATTGCTTACTCTCAATCTTAACTGTTATTTATTGGTACTGGGGATTGAACTCAGGGGTGCTCAACACAGCCACATCCCTAACCCTTATTTATTTATTTATTTATTTGTTTGTTTGTTTGTTTATTGTTTTGAGACATGTCTCACTAAGTTGCTCAGGGCCTCACTAAGTTGCTTTGAACTTGCGATTCTCTTGTCTCACCCTTGTCAGCCACTGGGATTACATGCCTGGCTCTTAACTACTTATTAGGCTTTTTTTTTTCTTTTCTTTTAACTATTTGTAGGAGGTTTGGGGTACTTAGGGTGTTAACATTTAGAAGTCATATATATTGTTGGTTTTCTAAATTTGGTTTTGGAGAATTGAAGCATTGTAATAATTCCACATTTCTTTAACTCTCACTTCTGCATTTGGATGCAACTTAACTTGGTCTTCTGCAATTCCACATTCTAAAATATAAATTGTATTTTTTTTCTTTTATTGATGTAGCATTTGAATAGCTCTTTGCTCATTGTATGTGGGGCAGGGATATATAGGAAATCTAACATTTTTCTCTCTCGGAGCCCTTATCATGATCTTTTTGGCTTGACTCAGCCTCATTTTGGTTTGCTGTTTCCTTTGAAGTGAAGTTTATACTTATATAATTTTTAGTAAATTACTTTTTTAGTAAAATACTTAAATAAGTGAAATATAAATAATTTCAGAAGATACTTATATTTTAGAAAACATTGAAAGGATTATGTCATAGTCATTTGGAAAGAGCTGAAGATTTTAAATTGTTAGTGCTTTCATTTAAGAATGGGAGCATTTTCACATGCTTGCTTATAGTCCTGATGTGCAGGGGACCACTGGGCAGAAATGAGTGGGCAGGAAATTCACCAGGGAGCCGCAGGTGCAATACCTGTGCATGGAGACACAACCCTTTCTCAGCAGCTGTAGAAATGGATCCTACTGTCCTGGAAAGCAGACCAGGAAGATGCAGCTCAGGATCCTTGACAGCCCTCAGCTCTGCCCTTGGGTTCCTGGGCTCACCCCGTGGGAGATCTCAGAGAAGCTCTGCCAGGATTCTGGCAGCCTCTCCTCCACAGTACTGAGCGGAGGAAGGTCCATAGGACCATCCACCTTTGCCAAGATGCTGAGGCTCAAACCCACAAATCATATTCTTGCTCCCTCTCCTACCCACCCTAGGTTCTGCACTCCCTTGGGTAATGTCGTTGCTGGGGCTGTGACCCAGCTACTACCCCGGGATCTGAGCTCTGTATGGCATGCCTTTTACCAGGGGACAGCTGTTGCATTTGTTCAACTAAATTGAAGGGAAATCCCTAAGAAGTACCCCAGGAGAGATCGGTGGCAAGCTCCTACCTGGCTCCACTAAGAAGCAGCCAAGTTCATTTACCTCTGCGGCAGGGACCTTACCCTTTATGGTGTATCCTGCAATGGGCCCTCTGTTCCATTTCCCTTTCCAAAAGTGAAACATTTGGTCTGATGTGAAGTTACATGGAATGCCGTTCTGTGGATCAGTCATTCTGCAAGAGAACTCTTCTCCTTTGGAAAAAGACAGCTGAAGTGTCTGGGTGGGGGCTGCTGTTGCGAGATCAGTGGAACTGCTGTGTGTCCTCTGTACCTCTGACCTGCACACACCTGGATTTAGAGATGGAATCACACATTCACAGTGGCTCTGGTAGCAGGCACTCTAACTGGAACCTAGTGATTTTTATCTACTGGAGACAGCAGGTAATGGTCACCGATTAGCACCTACAAGTGCTTGTTGGGTCTCACGCCTGGGCTGGCCTGGCAGGTGCCCCTTCATGGACTCTCCTGTCACCACAGGCTAGAGGCTCCTCTGGAGGGTGTGACAGGGCCGGTGCTGTGGCCATGTGTCTGTCATGGTCTAGGGTGATGCCCTGGGGAAGGAGTCACCTGCATCAAGCCGTAGGCCTCAGATGGGACAGAACATGCCGAGCCCCTGAAGCAGGGGAAGCAGGCTCACTCTCCTTCCCTGCATGATGATTCACTTCCCTGACCACGTTTGACCGGCATTGGACCAAAGCCCACTGGTCACAAGGAGCCCTATCCTTTGGGCACATTGACGCCATCTCCAGGGTTCTCCCCGGGCATTCCATCCTGCATCCAGGGTCAGCGAGCTCTGTGTCAAGCTGGGTCCAACCAGGAAACAAAAGCTCCACCGTGACCTGAACAGAGGATTTTCCAGAGAGTTTCTAACTAGAAGTGGGAACACGGCAAGAGAACTCCAGAGAAGAGCCTGGGCCCGGAGAGTCCTCAGGAGGCAACGTGGCAGAGAAGCTAGCTGGGTGGGCAGCGAGTCACCGCCTCCCATGGCCAGAGAAGGGGACTGTGCGGGATATGAACACAGGGGCAGGACAATCTCCGGGCACACTCTTGGCAGTCTGCTGCCCCAATCCTCAACTGCTGTTCTGTCGTGATAGATGCGATTCTATACGTGTGGCTTCCCTACTCATAATGGAAACATCTGAATAAATGCTCAACGATCTCCATGAAGAAAATCATTTGTGCATTAAACACCAAAAGGAACAGGTTGTTCTCCCTCAGAATACGAAGCGGTGGCTGGTGGCATGGGGTGGAGCACGTAGCTCTGGAGTCCGGCTCTCAGAGGTCACCTCCATGAGGTCTCTGAGGCTCCAGCCACACCGAGGTGGCCTGCGTGCTGAGTGTGGAGCTGACCTGGAGCTGACCGTGGAGCTGGGCGACCCTGGGCACTCTGGGTCTGAAACGCGGGCCCCACTCTTCACTGCTCAGCCCTCCAGGCAGAGGCCAGCTTTCATTGAGAGGCCATGTGGGACGAAGCTATGGAGTCTATCACTGCACACCCAGTAAAAGTGTGCCTTGAAGGTGTTTTTGAGACTCAGTTATTATGCTGGTTCACATCCTTTATATAAATCCTCTATAAAAGAAGTTCTGTTGTGAATTTGAGACTCAGAGAGCTCTTTGTGGCGTAGAATTTGGTTCTTCTTCATAATTAGAAATCATAGCATGACCTTGGTTTCCATCTCACCTACGTCAGGAGATGCTAAAGACCTGCTTGAAACACCTCACAGAGACTATGCTAAAGTCCATGCCCTATTTATGCTCCTTGGGCACTTTTTACCTAATGATGGTGTACATATTTTTTCACTGTGGTGGATGTTCATTTTGGTAAAGCAACGGAAGGGTGGGGCTAAATACCGTACTCTCAGCAGCTTAGGTTTCCATCTTCTCTCTAATGTGAGCTATGGTGAGTATTTACGCTGCTGCTGGTAGTGATGTTGCTGGGGACAGTTGGCTCTTGACATCTGGGGCAACATAGCCATTTTATAAATTCTTAGAAGATTTTTTTGAATGACTCAAAGTCTTTGGATATCTTTAGAACTTTTGCCTTATGTGTACATGCTGACTCCAAAAGCTTACCTTCCTAAATACATACAATTCTTTATTACATGATTCATTACATTTTAATACCACCGATATTATACAAAGGCCCCTTTTCCATAGGAAAACCAATAAGCTACTTTAATAAATGTATAGTTCTAGTTTCTCTCTGATACAACCATAACTGCTAGCTATTTAATCAGCTAATCTGAAAACAATTGCAAGTCAAGTTTCTCATTCCAATATCATTGGAAATATTAAGCGCACTTTGCATTCTCTCAGCACTGAAACTTAGGTGGGAAGTCATCTTTCCACAGAGCCAGCAGCAGCAAAAATTTAATAAGGCACCCTGGTGGGTTTCCAGCACTGAGAGCAGGTGCCACCAGACTGGGTTCTCTCTGCCAGTGCCACACTGCCCAGCCCTTCTCCTGAGTAGCCGGGTGAGGCAGCCGCAGAGGTCCCACCAGTGCCTGGGGATGTTCCGTCGGCAGGGTGGGAAGGCAAGGTCATCTTGGGGGTTGTGTTAGGGTTCTGTTGGGGTTCAAAACACGAAGGCATTTCTGACTACAAGTTAGTGTCTACCCGACTCACTGGATGGCTATGTCAAGGAGGGCAGGGTCTGGTCTACCATTTCACTGGCCATTCTAATCTCAGAGAAGCATTTCACCAAGGTGTTCCAGACGGGCTCCTGAGCAGGTTCAAGTCCCAGCTCAGCCACTTGCTGGCTGGAGACAAGACAAGGAGGTCCACGTGCACACTGGGGCAGCATGTCAGTGAGTGCAAGTGTCTTCAGGGGCAAACACCTGGCTGCAGAAGGAGGAAGGCAGGAGGGAGGGCTGCTAAGAGTAGCAGCAGCTTCCACAGAGGCAGTGAGCAGCTCATGGAAAGTGGGGCCTTTCCATCAAGCAGGTGAGAAGGGAGTTACACGTGTTCCTGAAGAAGGTTGCTGCAGTTAAGACAGGTCATCTGGGGAATGGGTACAGAAGGAAAGACGTGGAGACAGAAGGGCTGAGGATGAGGGGGCAGTGGGCACTCAACAGTCCTCCCTTATCCAGGGTTGCAATTTCTGTAGGTTCAGTGACAAGAAGTTAAAACTATTAAGTGGAAAATTTCAGAAACAAACAATTCTGAAGTCACATATTTCATTCCACTTTGAGTCGTGTAATAAAATCTTATGTTGTCCTCCCCCATCTGGCTTGGGACATGAATCATCTCTATGTCCAGCGTGTACACACTGTACACACTACCCACCCATTAGTCACTCAATAGCCATCCCCATTACTAGATTCACCATCTCAATTTTGCAGTGCTTGTGTTGAAAGAACTCGTATTTTACTTAACAGAGACCCAAAATGTGAGGACATTGATGCTGGCAAATTGGATATGCTAAAGAGAAATTGTTTTAAGTGAAAAGACAAGAATACAGAATGGTATTTTAAGAGACTGTGTTCACATAATGTACTATGGTATATTATAATTGTTCTATGTCATTATTAGTTTTTTGCCATTTAATTTGTACTGTGCCTAACTTATAAAATATACTTCATTATAGGTATGTATACATAGGGAAAATAATTTGGTGCCATCCATGGTTTCAGGAATCCACTAGGGTCTTAGAACATATAAGGACAGGGTGGAGGGAATTACAGGGATAAGGGGAAATGAGTGAATTGTCTCATTGTTCCCGTTTCTCAGTGAGGAGCAGGGAGATCAGAAAAGGAGAGTAGGGAGGGGGAGGGGTGTTGGGGAACAATGGCTGAAGGTGCTAATGCTTCTTGCAGTTCCAGGTTGACCTTGAGCAGGGCCATTGAAGCTATCGGTTGAATTGTCAGGGAATGGACTTGTAAAATCTGTCTGTGAGACTAACATATGAATTCATCCAGGTCTGTGAATTTCAGCAGCTGCACAGGTCTCATTTGAGCTATGGTGAGTATTTCGGTTAAATCTCAGCCACAGTCCCTCTTTGCTTTGTTCCCCTTTCATTTTGATGCACATTGTAAATGAATGTGGCCACACACAACCATGCCTGTTCTAGGAGGAGAGTCTAAGTGGTAAATAGACTGATGGTCTCCAGAAAGGACTCAGGGGCCATCCTCTGATTTGTGTGCTCCTGAAGATGAGGTAGAGGGAGCTTGCTCCAGAGACCCAGAGGGGTTTGGTGTCCATGCTGAAAGCAAGACATTGCTCAGGACAATTATTTTTTAAAATAAATGAGCTATAAAGAAAGAAAAGAAAAAGAACAGAAATGGAAAGGTTGTAATTGTATATGGAAGGAACTTCGACCTTGAGGCCAACATTGACCTTGAGCTCTGACCACTAGGTGAGTAGAAGTAAGAAGAAGTATTGCTTCTCGAAGCAGGAAGTGGAACTGGGGAGCTCATGCCACCAAGAATTCTTGTCAGTAAGGAGCACAAAAAAGTGATAATAGTTTGATGGGAATAATGAAAAACAGTCATAAAAGAATCTTGGAGGTCGAATCAGGCCAGTAACGGGCCCGTCCTTACAGAGTCTCTGGAGACACTTGCTGGCACAGAACTGAGGGCCTCAGGGGCCGGGCTCTGAGCCAGAAGGGCAACTCTTCTCTTCCTGGTTTGAAGGAAACCTCTCCGTGTTGAAAAGTAAAGGCCGTGTGCTTGATATTCATAACAAATCCATAGATACAGTTGGTTTTGTTAGATAAAAACATGGAATAAATGTTCTCACTTTACGTAGAAGGTCTAGGCACTCTAAAGCAGTTGACAGCTGATCTCTCTGAGGTCTTTGTGGGATTCTCAGCCCATGACCGAGGTGACAAACAGGAGCTTGGGAAATGCATGTCTAGGGAGTTTTTATAGAATTTTACTTTGTGAATGGAAAGTTGGACAATCCCAGATTCTGAGCTTGAACTTCAAGCCCTCTTGAGAACAGCAACCAGTCTGAAACGGAATGTCATAGAGGTTCCCATGCTTCCGTGGAAATACGCCCACTGGGAAAGTTCACGAGGGACCAGCTTGTGTTTTAGGATGAACTTTAGCTTGCAAATGCATTCTAAATTTGTCTGTCACCCCAGGATGCTTGTAATCCAAGACAGCAAGGCAGCAGGACGCCTGCCGCTCCTCTCCTGTGGGGTGGCTCTGAGGGACAACTGTGATCCCTTCTCCTCACTTGGAATCCTGCCAGGCAGGGTCCCAGAAATAGAATTTCTGCTAAAGGAAATGGTTCTGATTCCTCTTCCAGCTTGGGTGTGTACATCCAGAGTGCCAATCACCTTGTGAATACTCATTAACATGTCGGATAAGTGTTCATGGATGTAGATTGACATATGTATACACACTGATTTAAAAAAAAAAAGGATTTATTTTTTATGAGTAGTTTGCTAAGGGCAGATTTTAAATACTCTTTATCACACACACCAAGTAAAACCTATCTATTACCTTGCCTGACTGTAGTAATCACACCTGTGTGTGTATCTTGTCAAGGTGAGTGTATAAAAACATCATGTTCTTAAACACACAATAGGAAAGCACAAAAACAAAACCATTTTAAGCTTTAGATAGTTGAAATAGCTGGTGAAGGAATTTCAAATATGGTTCATATCTATTGTAAAACCTGCTAAAAATACATTGACTTTCAAATGGCAGCTTTCTATCGCACGGTACTGGTGTCTCCTTACATCCTCTCTGTCCCTGTGCAGCTGGCTACCTGCCAGCGCCGAGCGAAAGCAACTCCAGGCTTTCAGAGGACCTCCATCTAGGCTCCTCAGTGTGTCCTCCCTTCCTAGACCTCGTTCAGCGGCCTCTGCCCCAAGTCCCTGTCCCTGAGTCTGCAACATGGAGCCGCAGGTATTCTGCAGTCACTGCAGAGCACTGCCTCTGCAGATCACAGAAGCAGCACGGTTCACACGGCAGCGACGGGATTGTGGAAACGTGAGCACACTTTCAGTTTCCCAGCACCTCACAGGTGAGCGGAGGATCCTACGTGGAATTGTCTCCCCTCGATCCTGTGAGACATCAGTCCTTTCTTCCTCCACCTAACCAGGCCAAGCCAAGTACCAAGATCAAAGATTTATGTGTTTGTGGGTGTGCATGTATGTCTACATCTGCACATATGTAGAAATATATTTCCACATCGTGTAAGTGCACACCAGTGCGTACATACGTGTTATTGGATATACATGTTTCTGTATTGCAATTTACTTTGCTCAATAACCACATGGTAAATTGATCAAAAAGCTGATCTAGGAGCTGGGCTCATTCAAAAACATCCATGCCGTTGCCAAACCTAAGGAGTGTGAACAGAAACTGAGCCATCGGGGCCAAGTGGTCTGTGTCGAGGCCACTGGAGCAGCTCTGCAGTCCACCGTGAGGCAGGGCACATCTCACAGGGGAAGGCGATGGGTGTTACTGTGCATCTGATGCCCTTGATTAATTTAGTTTTATCTTCACAAAAGCCTCACTTCAGAAGTTCTGGATTTGAATCTGAACTTACAGCCCTAAGCCCTGTTTCCTAGTCTAAAAAGCAGCACTAGCAATCATCTTCTTGCCCGGATAAGAGAGAGGACGCAGCAAGGCGACGAGTGGAGAGTACCTTCCCTCTGCCTCTGGACACTGGTGGTGCTTGCTACTCGCCCACAGTGGTGTGGGTTCTCACCCTGAACTCTTGTTTCCTGTCTGCAGGAAGGACTCTCAGCCACAGGGCTTGAATCAGAAAGAATCCTTCAGGAGGGCCTCAGCCAAGCTTGGAGGGAGGCTGACGACTGTCCAGCCCTAGTCCAAGCATCCAGCCCAGGTGTGCAAGACATGGGCTACAATGAGGGTCAAGCTCAGCCTCAGGAGCCTGGTTGAACCCTGCAAGCTTGGAAGATCCAGGCACAGTAATCACCAAGAGTGAAGCCAGTGCTGTCCTTCCCAGGGGACAGAGTGACTCAGACGGACACAAAGAAAGCCAGTCAGGGCAAGCTTTCTCCAGCTACTAATGGGAGTTGATCTCCAGCTGCAGCTCAGGTCCTGCTGTCTACAGATCCGTTTTCATGGAGCCATGATGGGGTAGGAATTCCCGTCTAGAAGGCCAGGGTGCAGTGCTGATGTGACCTGGTTCTGACAGCTCTCCTGTGTGGTGACAGGAGTCTCTTGTCACCAAGTCCCGAGTCATGTGCCACCCCTCTCGGCCCATCCTGACCTGTGCTATGCTCTGGTGCCACGGTGCAGGACATTTGAACCCCACTTCTCACATGTGCCTGAGAAAGCACTTGCCCACTCACTCTCTGCTTTAAGTTGAGGTACCCTATGACCTTTCATTTATAGAAGCTATCTTATAGAGCATAATGAGTTTTGATGATGATTTCCCAATGTTACAATATGGATTTTTTGCTAATTTTTACATCTGCATTCATGTAGAGTAACATCTGTAATCTTTGAAATGGGCCATCAGGAAACACGTACGAGAGAGAGAGATGGCAGGTGTTCTGGGTAGCCCCTCGAGGGCTGCCCTCCTCTGCAGACCTGGGGGCTGCCTTACCTGGATCCGGGATTTACTTTGCTTCTCTGATCTGTCCTTGCTCTCCACATAAATATGTGAGCTTCCAGAAACTGGAAACCATATGTTGAGAGATTCAGCAATTTTGGTCAAACTCTACAGAAAACTAAGAGTGTTACTCAGTCACTTCTCCCCTGCATTTGTTCTCAGAGCTGCTACACAGCTCCAGTTGGCACCATCAGAACTCTCTCTTCCATCTCCCAGCAAGTGCAGCAGCTTCACGTCGTCTCTGTCAGCAGCCTGGTGAGACGCTGGGCTGACACATGCTTCTCATTCGGTTGTGGATGGTGAATGGAGACTGACAGGCAGGACCTCCACAGGATGGTGACGGCAGGAACTCCACAGTGCCGGTGGAGTTTTACAAGGGTGCTGGCCAAACGTGGAACTTTCAGTGAAGAGCTCTCCTCTCAAGTTTAAGGCTGCAAATAGTGTTCCGAGAAGCTGCGACCAGGGGATCAAATCCTGCTGCATGCCAGCTACTTCTGGCGTTCAGGACAAGAATTCAGTGTTTCAGGACAATTGCGCTCAGCCCAGGGGACTTCACACTGTAGCTAGCTGCAGTCATTGCCAGCTCCAACCCCCTCCTCCTTTCAGTGAAAAGAGATCCATGAATTAGCAAAACATTGTTCAAAGTTTGATGGTTTTCCCCACCCTGGTTAAGGCACCCCAGGTTATTTTTGTATGGCTCTGGTATGGAGCTCTAATGACAGGATGGTTTGTTTGAGGTCCAGCTCTAGGAAAGAGCTGAGAGGAAACATCAAACTGAGTTTATATTCTTAGTATGAATGTGTCTTGCTGTATTTCTTTGAAATAGTTTTTTTTTCTGGAAAAAAAAAAAAAACCTCTTTTCAATCCCCTTGGTTTGTGTCTGGAAACCTCACTGCCTGAGAACACAAAGGGAGTTGATTCAAAGACTTGAGAAAGCTTTGCAAAGAGGCTATTATTCCACCAGCTTCCTTTGTCAGGTATCTGAACCTGATCCTTCTCCCTGAAAGGAGAGTGAGGAGGCTGTGCAGACCCTGCCCCAGGTCCCTTTGGATGCTCAGTGACCACCGAGAGACAGATCCCTGCCAAGTGCAAGCCATCATTGTTTTGGAGTGTACTTTTCCTAAGGTTTCTCTAAAGTCTCTGTGGCCAGCCAAGCAACCGTTTCAGGTTCCATGAGGTTGACTGATTTCCTCAGAGACCATTAGATCTTCATCCAATTACAGACCAGTCTCCTTTATTGAATTCATTACGAAAGTGTTTTCAAGACTTGGTTGCATAAACCTACCTAGAAGGACGGTTTTGTGTTCACCAAGTTGAAAGGAAACTTTTCAAACTCCAAAGTGGTAGGAAACGTTTGCATTGCTCATGTGGAGCTTAAATATGAAATTCAGCTACACCTGTAGATGAAAACATTGCTAAACGAGATCAATGCATTCCAGGATTCCAACTTGCATGAAAGGAAAACAATGTATAGAAATCCCTATTGTAGATTTAGAAAACAGAAGGTGTTACAAAACGTAGCTTTTGACCTGTGGCCATTGGATTCCCTGAAGTCTCCACGTGTCCCTTCCTGGGGCTCCTGGGACACCTTGGCCACACGTACTCTTCAGGAGGCTGCTTGTGTCTGCTGCAGCCTCCAGGCCCAGGGACAGCTGTCCTCAGTCTGGTTGACCCCTGCCGCTCCTTCCTCTGCCTTGACACCTAAGACCACGTGCAGTCACTCGTGACCCGGCACAGGACGGCCCTCTCCAGGTGACTCAGTCCAGTGCTCAGTACTGCTTTCCCTTGGGACATGGATGACAAACAGGAGTTGAGATGGGGTCCCATCCACCCTGGGCAGCTTCACTACAGACCAACACGAGGTTTCCCTGGCCAATGACTGGACTTTCTTTTCCCTTTTCAATAATATTCTGTTTCTTCCTGTTTCTACCATACCTGAACTTTCACCATGTTCAGAGAAGAGAAGAGGGAAGCCAGATCTAGAGAGAAGTTTTAGCTTTTATCACTCACTTTTTATTTTTTAAGTTCAAATTTATTTCTCACCCAAGGTCCCATGATTTCCCCTATGTTAAAGGCCAGAATTCCCAGTCTCCCTGTGGGGCAGAAACAGCAGATGGAGGATGGCCCTGGGGTCCCCTCCTAGGTGGAGGTCTGGCCCTGCTAGCAGGTGTCCAATAATAAGAAAATGGGGTGTATTTGCCTTTTAAGGAATATGGTCCCCAGATTCATATTTTCCTAAAGAACAGGAAAAGTTGGCAGAACTATCCTAAAACTTTGATAGTTCAGATCTGGGCCAGTGGTTGGGTGTGTTGGGGACTGGCCGGAAGGGGCCTCCTGAAGACAACCTGCTCCCGTGTGGACTTCCCCACAGACTCTGATGAGTGTGTCCCCATTGTGCTCCGGGAGATTCTGCATCTTGACCAAGATTCCTACTCGTGCTGATCTATTCTCAAAAGAAGAGGGAGAGGACCTTGGACAGGATAGCTATCCTTATGGTTAGAAATGAGGTATCCCCAACATCTCATGTGTGAGACAACGCAGGAAGGGTTAGAAGTGAAATGATCGCATTCTGAGAGCCTTAAGCTAATCAGTGCATTAATCCACTTGAATGGATTAACTGGGTGGTGACTGTAGGCAGGTGGGGTGTGGTTGGAGGAGGTGGGTCCCTGTGGACGTGCCTTTGGAGTTTATATTCTGTCCCTCTTTCTGCTCCCTGGTGCCATGTCCTGAGTGCTTTCCTCCACCATACCCTTCCACCATGAATCCTCCCCCACCTCAGGCCAGGGCAATGCCATGGGCCTTCTATGGCCAGAGACTCTAAAACTGTGAGCCCCCAAAAAACTTTTCCTTCTCTAAAATTGTACTTGTCCAGTCTTTTGGTCATGGTACACAAGGCTGACTAACGCACTTATCCCTGACTTTACACTAAATCATAAATTTGAAAAAAAAATAGTGTGAATCTTTCTAATTTCAAAAACTGAAGAAATTGGAAATATAACAAGATGGATTCAAATTTTGCCAAAGCTCTTGGTTTATGTTTGTTCAAAGCCATTCATCCAAGGTTCCAAGGATGCTTTCACTTGGAATGCAGTGCTGGAGCAAGCTCTGATGGCTGGCTGTTAATCACAGTGATGTTAAATCTGTCTCCAGCCACCAGGATCACTGGTGCAGGTGAGGGAGTGAGAGACATCAACCTGCTTTGGCACGTGTTTGGCCTCAGCTGCTTTTATTCTGGGCAGAGTCTGTGCAAAGTCCTGAGAACCACAAAGCAGAGCCCTCAGAGGGCCCTCTGTGCCCTCCACAGGGAGCTCTGCCCTGGGCTCCTCATGATCAGCCCTCCAGGGCATGTGCTGCCCCCTCCCCGCAGTGTCATCTGACTGGTTATCCCATATCCTCGGTCCACTGCTTCATTGGACCCAGGAGGGAGCCAGGCAGAAGCACCTGGCTTTTAGACGCTGACGGTTGCTGCTGGCAAAGGAGCCTACAGCTGCCTGGGGAGGGAGAGTGTGCCATCATGACAAGGGCACGCAATGCTGGGAGGCAGGGGCACCCCTTTATTCCAGTGAGCTCCATGAGCTCAGCAAACCTAACACAGCCAGTCCTGTTAGTGGCTTGACAGCGAAGGGCAGGCACAGCGGCCCCTGTACAACCTGGGCACGCAGTGGTGGTGACTTCTCTGTGCTTGTAGTGCTGGACCAGGGCCCTCCTAACGGGCACTGTGCCAAGTTCTTTGTGGGCGTAATCTGGCTGACTTCTTATAATAAGCCTACAGAGGTACACGTCATCACCAACCGAGTTACACACAGGAAGCTGAGCCTTCCAGTGGTTCAGGACTTTTCAATTACCAGGTGCAGAGCTGGGAGTTGAACCCAGTCTCTCTGGCCTTCTTTGTTGCTGCCTTTGCTAAGACTCATCCCTGTCCACTTTTTCTTTATTTCCCCAGTTTTCTTTATTAAAGCATCAGTTTGGACAACTCCTCTGAAGAGTTTCCTTGATTCTGATTTGCAAGAGGTCTGGGTGCCTTTTGTCTCTACTCTCATATCTCTCCTGGTGACGCACTGAGCTGGATATGCCTGGTTGTCCCCAACCCTGCTGTGCTGGAAAATCTGAAATCCAGGGGCAAGGACAGTCTATTTTACTATGAGGATTATCAGAAGCTAGCGGCACAGTATGGGTACTGTGCATTTGACAAAGAAAGAAAATAAAGAAGGGAGAAGGAAGAGAGGGAGGGAACAAGGGAAAAAGAGGATTTCATCATTTTTGTATCAATTAAATATAGACACCTATCAAAACAGTATTAATTTCTTCTACTATAAGTATTGAAAGATAAAATGACTGAATGCAGCCTGCATCTTTCCACTGAGTGAGAGTTAATGGAACACGTGTTACCACACGACACACAGGAAGACCCCGCCACCTACGGACCCTCAGAGACAGGATGCTGGACAGGAGAGGACTCAGAGGGGCAACTTCTGGAATTCCAATTCAGCCTTTTAAGTGTGAGAGCCTAAGACCTCCATTAGGAGTGATCACATTTTCATTACCTTGATCTAAGGTCATAAACATGCCTACATAAAGAAAACATGGCCCATTTTCTGAATATATAAAATTTAATATTGTCACCCATAGCATAAAGTGTGGTGCCAACAGATACTCACTGAAATCCTCTAAAGCCTGCACAAATCCGTGAGCACGTAAGTTCATAAGAAAGTCAATGTCCCCTAAACTCCGCACAGATGGTCACGAATGCTGAGGCAGTCAACCTGGAGATGGGAGGGGGAGCAAGACACAGCTGAGTTCCCCAAACAGCCACATCCCATGCTAAGACAGGGCACAGGGGCACGCAGAGCAGCCACTTTCAAACAGCTAAGGGACAAAAGAGATGCAGAAGATGGATCAGGAGTTTCCCAGGAAGCCAGCGGCAGCTTCGGAACAGGTGAGAGAGAGTGGATGCTGGGGACCTCTGCCAGGGGCAGTCCTGGGTCCCCACCAGGACTCAATGCATACCTAGAGAGAGCTGAGAGGAGTCCATGTGGGGTCCCGACACAGTGAAACTTGGAGCAGCAGAAGCAAGGACAGCAAGAAATGTAAGTTATGGATATTTTTAGGTTAACTAGAGACTTCTCATTGGCTAGGTCGATAGAGAATCAGTGAAGAAACATGTTCAGAATGTTGAGGGAAAAAGAAAGCATCAGCGTGGAACAATTTACTAAGCTTTCAAGTTTGTTAGGGAGTGAAGACATTACCAGTTTTAAAATTTGAAGACAATTTAGCAGCATCCTCCTCAAAGGAGAGACTGTACTTTCTCAAAAGAAGAAATTTATCTTGAGATAGGAAGTGAAATTAAAGAAACTTGCTCAGTAAAAACTTTAGAAACACATGTGTCTATACAGTTGATCATGTGTCTGATTTGACTTTTGCGTGTAATGCTGAGGTTGGAATGCTCAAAGACAAACAGGTGGAGGAGTTCTGGAGGGGACAGTCAATGAGCAAGGTGCCCCCTGTCCTGTTGTGCAAGGACAGAGGTCCCAAATTATTCAGACCACAGGAGGGGGTGAATTTAGAAGAAACCCCATTTATAGAAGCATGAATAACATTAAAGATATAAAAAGAAGGGAGGAAGAATGAGAGAGGAACAGAGGAGGGGGAGAGAGAGAGAAAGAAGGAAAGAAAGAAGGAGGAAGGAGCAAGGAAGGGGGTGGAGGACACGGCCCTTAAAGGTCATGGTCTACTTCATCTGCAAACGTGCCTCCCAGGGGTGGAAGGAATGCCTTGCTACCCTGTGCTCAGGAGGAGGAAGCCAGAATTACCTCTCAGCCTCCCTTGGCCTCCATGTCAGCACAAGACTCCCCCAAAAGTCATGTCTCAGTGAGTAAGAATGAGCCTTCTGTTCCAAGACCGGGGATGCTACAAGGTGGGTGCTGTGGGGTCCTCATGGTGAGCATGAGGGCAGAGACCTTCCAGCACGTCCACTCACAGTCCCCGACACTGCCCTCAGTGGCCCTGCCCCGGGCAGCACATCCCAGCTGGAGCAGCCCTGCTGTGCTGCTTCCAAAGACACGTCAAAGGTCGGTTCTCTCGTGCTCCGTGACTCACTCTGAGAGTCTCTGATATGTTTTCATCGTTAATGTTTTCTGCTGGAACTCTCCAGAATTGATTTGTGATGTAGGACCAACAACCCTAAATGGCTTTAGGCTTGGTGAACAAAACGTAGCCTCCCCACGGTGACAGTTGATTCAAGCCAGGTTCTTCAGGGATGCAGACCTAGCGAGTGAGAGCTTGGCAGACAGTAGGCACTTACAGAGAGTCCAAACTGTGTGGATTGCAAAGGCAGGAACCGCTTACCGGCTGTTACAGAACACAGCCTTATTTGACCTGAGTTAAGAGCCCTAACTATGGAACACACTGACTTCATGTGCCCACAGGGACCACGCCCTCTGAAGGGAACGTTAGTTCCTCAGTATTTCTGCCAAAATGATAATAATAATAACCTGAATCCAGTCGTGAGGAGGCATGCAACAGACCCACATTGAGGGGCGGTCTACAAAATAATTGGATTGAAATCATAAAGTAAAAATCATCAAAGATTAAGGTTGAGCAAAATTTCTGGATTAAAAGGAGACCAACTCGACATGGCAATTAAATTCAAGGTTGAACACCGAATTGGATCCTGATGTACAAAAAAGAAATGTAGCTGAGCAAAAATAACCAGTAAAATTTAAATGTGAACAATGGATTCAAGACTAGGATGACATTTGCAAGTTTGATTATTGTGCTGAGAAGGTGCACCGAGGCCACCATGGGAGATCACACAGACACATTGCTAATTCAACCTCCACTCCAAGGTGAGAATTGACTCTTGACAGTATTACACCCAATGGGCATATTGAAGATGAGAAGTGATTTCACATCCCAACTCTGCAAAATTTTAGCCTATCCATATTCTTTCTAAATTCTGATTTCAAAATGCCGCAATGTTCCCACAGATAATCTCATCTTTGTTTGTAATTCTTGTTACGCATAATTAGTAGGAGCCACTATTCTGCCTCTAAATTTGGTTGTGCAAATTCCTGTTGATTAGATATATTTGCTGTCCACCTCCCAAGTTACCTTGCATGGTGGTTTTACACGTCATTCCTCCATCAATAACACGGGCCACTGAATTCAAGCCTCTAAAATGTCATCTCTTCCTCCCAACCTCAGCTCACCAACCAGCCCCAATGCAGTGTCAAGTGGTTTAGATTTTTGCTTCCACAGCACTGACACCCCACTTATGTGTAGCAGCTTTGCCATTAGTTACCTATTGTCAAGACAATGACATTTTTACAAACTAGCCTGAGAACAATGCCTTAAAAATGGACATTTATTATTGCTCATGTGTCAGTGGTCAGCAGGTGGTTTCATTGATCTCACCTGGGCGTGTGATTAGCTGCAGGTCCGTGAGTGCCTTGGCTGATCAATGCTGGGCTTTCTTACCTGTTCACGGCTCAGCAGGCTATTGCCAGTGCAGGAGGCATCACCTGGGATGGCTCTCAGGACTGGGCCGACATCCATGGGTCTCTTACATCCCTCCAGGCAGAAAACATCATCATAGTAAGTGAAGGCCCCCGCCAAGCAAGCCCAGTAATACAGAAAGGCACATGGGAATGCACAGGTGCTCACGGCCACTTGGCCAGAATACATCACAGAGCTGAGTCCAAAGCGAAACAAAACTACAGAGACACATTTTGGGATCTATATGCCACTAATCTCTGACCTAGAGCCTGAAGTGAAGCAGACCATAGAGTCAGGGGACAGGGAGGTCCCCTCCACGGGGGGTGTCTGGGAATCTTATGAATCTTGCTCTACCTCACTTCAAAGATAAAAATTAACTTGCCGGGACTGCAAACATAAACACGCACTATAAAACAATAAACCTTCCAGGCACAGACCTTCTGATTTATCGCCGACCTTATTAAGAAGAACTTCTTTTTGAAAACACAGGTTAGCTCTCATCAGAAGGTGAAATGGTCCACTCTTCCAAATAAAATCCCATCTTTTCATCATAGCCCTCAAAATCCTTCTAAATATCACCTCAGCTAACACCCCCAAGCAAGTCCCTCCTGCAGAGAAGCCACGCACTAACTCACCTCTAGGACCCTCACAAGGCCTCTTGGTGGTCAAACATGCAGAGAGCAATGGGCACCAGGAGGTTCAAATTAAAATAATGAAGAAATGCAAGTCCCGGGAGCTACACACTGTGGGAAAAGCCACCCTTAATAATACATATATTTGAAAAGCTTAGCACACACACAAAAAAAAACTAATGCCCTGGGAACATGGTTGATAAAATCCCTCTTTTAGTTTTATTATTGGAAGCATGCATTTTCAAACTCAGAGATTCCGTGCCAACAGGTGTATGCACACACATGCAGATAAACAAGTACGCAGGCACATGAGCAGATCCTGGAGATCTGGCCAGGAAAAGGAGGGCTGGAAAGCAGAGAGCCCACAGGACATGGCATTGTGGGAGAGGAGGCAGCTGGACTGGACCAAGCAGTGCCCAGCCTGCAGGGATTCTACCATCTTGCCAAGTGAGCTCTGGCTTTATTCTGAATGCCCCATTCATCATATATACTTATTACAATTAACTAAGTACCCAGATGTTAAATTGAGCTTCTTCTGGGCTCAGCTGAGGCCCCAAGGCTGGGATGAACATGCCACACCTATGCGACTTTCTTAGGAGAGATGCAGACGGTGTGTGTGCAGCACGCTGTGCCCCCCACACCATTCCCATTCTGAAATGTGGTACTTATCCCCAGAACGTGTAAGAGAAAGTCAAAGATTAACAGAGAGCAAGAGACTGAGCATTCAGTGAACTGAGTTATGGAGTGCTCTGCATTCCATTCACACCTTAAAATAAGCAAGAGTCTTGGAGAGAACTCATTAGGAGCAAGGACGATCTGCTAGAGAGAAGACAAGTGTGTCTCCCCACCCTCAGCCCTGGGGCCGTTCTAAGCTGTGGAAGCTCCCTGGGCAGCTCCAAGGGAGCTCTCTGAGGATAGAATTCAACCCTTGTCCTAGGTGGCATAGAAAGCCAACATCAGTACTGAACTCCCACCTGGGCAGGTGCAACACAGAAGCGGTGGGAGCAGCCCCTGTGGCCATCTGGAAGAGATCCCCTTGTACCCACAGTTAGGGAATGACCATGACCATGACCTTGCCATATCCCAAGCAGATGCTCCCAGAAGTAGCTGGACTTGAGTCTGGG
This sequence comes from Spermophilus citellus, assembly GCF_964194105.1. Taxonomy (NCBI): domain Eukaryota; kingdom Metazoa; phylum Chordata; class Mammalia; order Rodentia; family Sciuridae; genus Spermophilus; species Spermophilus citellus. The sequence continues at coordinate 284,580,523 of NC_138182.1, read as the reverse complement.
TGCAAGACTCTACCAAGAGCATTGCCTACCAGGGAACACAGCTCCAGCACAAAGGGGCCAGGGGAGCCACAGCCAGGCATGAGAGAGGAGGTTAGCCTTACCATGAAATGTGGGTTCAGAGGCAGACGGCAGGTCCGCAGCATGGACAGGCCCACGAGACCACCGTGCCCCATCCACACAGACCTGTCGACTCTCTGTCTTCTCACCTTTCAAGGTGGGCACTGCCCTGGAGAAGGAGCAGGGGGACGAGACAGGCTTCTTCCCTCAGGTCTTCTACAAAAAAAGAACAGATGCCTTCAATTTTGTGAGAGAGTAAAGGGACAATACAGGACACTCTCAGATTCCTAGGTTCATAAATATGTCCTCCTTCAACTAATGGAAAATGTGAGAACCTGCTAGACAAAGTGTCCAGGGGCGAGGTGGACGGGTTTGAGAAGAATGTGAGGTGGCTGTGAATGGCAGCGAATGTGCACAAGGCTCATTCCCAGGTGTACCGCTAATTAATGACAAGTGCCATGCCTCTGCCTTCCCGAAGTCCTTAGTAATGATCCTTTTCAAATAGTGCGATAGGTGTCCCTCCTGGCTGTCGGGCTCAGCATCAGTATCCAGCCCGCAGAGCTGGAAACACAGAAGGTGCCCCTTGCCCAAAGGCTGTGCTTGCTACACCTTCAACAGATCTGAGCACAGAATCAACTAGACTGCTCTCAGAACCATGCAGAAGATTCAAATCATACAGAAAAAAAGAGACATGTCAACACCTCTGAACACAGGGTGGTCTATGGGGAGATTGTCAAAAACATGTCCAGGATTCCCCTGGGTCGCTGAGAGTCGTGATGTCATTGAGATTGGAAAGGTCAAGAAAGAGTCCGTTAAGAGAAGGCCAGCAAGGTGGACCTTAGGCACACTGACCAAAGCAGCACATAGCCTGCAGAAAGTTTCAGAAGGGAGACTAAGTTCCAGGGAAGAGAGAAAGTATTATGCCAGCCCACACTTGATCCATGCGATGATGACCAGAGAGTGGCCGGGCCAGGGACACAGTGTGGGTGGGAAAGAGGCACAGACTAGAAACCCCTCAGCTGCTGGGAGGGGAAGCTCGGTGCTGCTGGAGTCTAGACAGACAGATCGTGGGGGGATTGTGGAAACCAAAGGCAAGATCAGGCTGGGTTCTCGTTCTGATGTGAATATGGGTGCCACCGGGACCTCAGTGGACCCCTGGAACCAGCAGAAGGGCACTGGACATGGAAGAAGTGGATGCCTTGGGCCTTAGAAGGTGACCTCTGGCTTCAGCAGCATCCCCCGGAGGGCACCTGCCTGCAGATGACTGCTCCTGCCCTCAAGGTTTCTCAGTCAGCAGGGCTGAGAGCCCCAGGAAACTAAGGACCCTGGGAAAAGAACTGAAAAGGACAAAAAGAAGAAAAAAAGAAAAAACAGCTTTAACCCCTAGAGGAAGAATAAGTAAGGCTCCACCATCTCCCTTGAGTCAGGGTCAGCTGACCTGGCCCCAGGGTTACCTGGTTCAGAGGCCTACGCAGGGCTATACAGGTGACACTCACATACAGCTGGGATTGAGAAACTCTGATTAAGAAGATGAGAAAACAATGTCTTTTATGTTTTTAAATGAGGCAGATGAGGAGCCCAAGTTTCTGGCTGCTGTGTGTCCCCACTTCTCTCTGACTGTCTCTCTCTCCTCAAGAAAAGCAGCAGAAATGCCAAGAGTTACTAGATGGCCCAAGGCAGTTGTTGACATGGGCTAGGAGTTGGGTACTGTCACAGTATATCCAAGACAAGAGCAGCGGGTGACGCTCTTGAAGCACAGCACGCCCTCCTGAACCTCCCTCCCCAGGAAGACCTCAGGAGAGCCCCACGAGAATCCCAACAGGAGAACCCAACTTCATCCAACCTCAACAGAAGGTAGGTGTGCCAATTATCATGCAGTAAAGATGACCGAGCTGCTTGTGAGACTGAGTTTTTGAGCTGGAAAATCCTTTCATGACGACTTGGACTCTAACTTCCTCATTGCAGAAATAAAATGCATCGTAGCCTGGGCAGGCGAGTCCCGTCAAGACCAGAGCTGAGAAGCTGCAGCCGTGCAGGGCTCCCCAGCAGCACACCCCAAGTCCTGTGGGTCTCATCTCCAACTCTGGCAAGGGGAGCCCTCACCTTCCATCCAGACTTAGAAAAACTGAGCAAGTTTTAAGTTTCAGACATCTGCTAAGCTGAACCCGAGAGAATAGAAACCAAGTGTGTGGCAAACCATCCACGTCCTCTCCATCCTAGTGTTTCTCCCTCGGTTCCTATTTCTGATTAAGGGGTCTTTGGATGAATAAGAAATATTTCCAGGAATCTGCATCCTGAGTCCTGCAAGACTGTGCAGTACTGGGGCCTGCATTTGCAGCAGCCAGCAGTACTTCTGGATTGTACTGACCATGTTCCAAACCAAGCATTTTTGTGAAAACAAGTAAAATAAAGAGTTCTAAATGCCTTGATAAAATAATTCATGTCTCTTCCCAGTAACAATAGTTGTTTCCACAGCACAAAGTTTCTGGCTTCACAGAAAGCCCTTGGTGGAGATGTGGGGAGCCAAATTTCTGGCTCTGCTCCCGCTCCCATCTTGGGGCAGGGGTGAAAACCCACTTCTGAGCTCATGTGCTGTGGGGTCACCCCTTTTACCTGCAGATGAACTTTATGAGTTATATTTAAGGAAAGCTTCAAGTTGAGGTGAATGAAATAAGGCAAGACAAGTACAGACAAGCTGCAGGCACACCTGAGTGTGTTTAAGTCCACTCAACTAAAAGACTACAGCACATCTCCTGATTTCAACCATAACACAATGGAGACACAACTTAAATTTCTAGAAGAGTCCACATTTCACACTTGATTGCACAGTTTTTAGATGTACAAGTAGGAGATCTATACATCCTAAGTCGGATGCTCTGCAAGAACTGTTAGGTGACTGGGCAAGGTCACAGGGTCAGAGGCTGTATTCAAATCACATCATAATATCATCAGTTCATCAGCTGTGAATGACACATTCCTGCCAGTCGTTCATAGCACTAGGGACACTGCAGAAGGCCGGTAAGGATCTGGGTAATCTCTGCCTCTTCTGTGCTACATATCTGTAAACTGAGAATTGCTCTGAAAATGGTCTTCAATTAAAAAACAAAGGAGATCATCATTTTGTGTAAACATGACTTAAAATTTATCTACCTACTCTCTTGAGAATACAGATCTACACTGAAAATCTGTTCTTCATTTTGAACTTTCTCTTCACTCCCTAAATTCCAGGATTCCCTGTAACTTGGCCTTGTTCTATAAATCCATCATATCCTACATCAACAACAGCGTTTGTACAGGCCCCCCAGCCAGCCAACCCTGGGAAACGCCCGCCTGCCACAAGGCACGGGATAAACTCACACACACACATACTACCATTGCCACACAAGACAAACAGAAAACCCAACACAGGCCCCGGGGTGTCTTCTCCAAGAGCTGTACTGACAGTGTATTTTGACAATGTAAAGAATTAAAAAGCCAACATAGAACCAGAAAGGCCATTAACTGAGTGAAATTTCAGCCTACTCAGCTGAAAGACTACGGACATATGTTCTTTTTTAACCATAACACAATGGATATATGACTCAAATCTCTGGAAAACTCCGTGTTTCATACTTGATGCAGAGTTCTCAGATGCATAGCAGGAGACCCACAGACCCAGCTCTCTTTCCTCCCAGAGGGAATTTCTCTGTTCAGCATGTCCTGACGTTGGTAGCGATTGGATAAAGATTGCAATTTCATGTCCTATGAGGAGAAAAGCAGAAAGCCCAGTAGAAGTGGACTCAAAGGTGGAAAGGCCACTACAATGTTTGAGGAAGAGCTCCAAATAGTTCCAGAATATGGAAGAAGCTTGCAAGAAGTTTCTAGGGCTGGAGGGAGAGAAATCTGAGGTCCCCCAGCCTGTTCACATTCCAGTGTCCACACTGCTGGACATTACGACTGTTTATTGTGGACTGTCCTTGGCACAGGCCAGTGTATCCAAAGATCCGTTGTCTGCAGTGAAGGCCTGCCCAGACCATCGCAGAAGAGAGTTGTCCTTGAGAACGGGCACTGCAGAGGGAAGGAATTCCACCAGGGGCGAGGAAGCCCGGTCAAGCCCGGCCCAGGGCTCAATATCTCCTGTGTCTGTCTGTGAGAGTGGCCGAGGCCCCAGGGTGGGGGTGGGGGTGGCACAATGACGTGCATTGTAATCCCATTTTCAGACACATTTTTCCAAAAGTGCAAACTTTGCTGACTGGGATTATTTAAACCCAGCAGGATTTTTTTTTTTTTTAACTTTTCCTTGAAGGTATTTGTCTCCCAATATTACAGAACTTAACTGTCCCCTCCTCGTTCTGACAGCGTGACCTTCTGTTCCCTGCAAGTGTCTGTGTGCAGTGCACAGTTCCCATGCTTCCCTCTGAATTCTCCCCTCCGACCATCATTCCTCCCGGAAAGTCCTGCCCTAAGTTCCCCTTTCTCTCCAGCGCTCTCGTAGTCTTCTAGACGGCCCCTGGGCTTGGTTTGGGGGCTGCCATTCTGATTTGCCTTGAGGTTTAGGTCAGAGACCCTGAGGGAGGGGACGACAGTGGGCTCTTCGCCTACGTGGGACTCGGTCCCCATGGCTGTCTCCTGGGCTGCGATTCCCTGTGGGGCCACACCAGGTACCTCCACTGTAAGGCAGGCGTGAGGGAAACCCAAAAGGCCGCCAGACAGCAAAGAAACCAGAAGCCATTAGAGAACAGGAGCTCCTGTGTCCCCGGCCCCAGGCCTGCGGTGAGACGTGAGCATGACTTTTCTAGACAGCAGTCAGCGTGCCGGGTGGTGTGGTCCGTCCACTGGACGGCAGGCTGGGAAGGGCTGTGTCCCCATCAGGAGTGTCGGGGTCACCTTCCACACCAGGACCCCCGTCCCGGTCACTGAGCCTCTTCTCTGCCCTTCCCCCCCGCTGCCCCCAGCCCACTCTGCCATTCACCCTGCTTTCTTCCCAGACCCTTAGAAGTTATTTCTCTACCAACTTACGGAAATCGCCCATTACCTTGCCCCCTTATCCACAACAAGGCAGACTGTGTTCCCTTAGCAGACCATTCTGAAGGAGCCCTGGCCCTATTACACCTCAAGACTATTTTCTAAAGTGTCAAAGATGAGTCAGGGTGCGACACACAAAGGTGCCAACTTGTCCTGGGGCTCTCCCCGGTCTCCCCTTACTCCTCCCTTCGTCCACCTCGTGCTCAGCTCTGGGCCTGTGTCTGTCTGCTCTTCCTTCCTGACTCAGATGCAGTCCCAGCTCCAGGTATGGACTGACTTCCTGCTGCCCAGGGCAGGAAAGGTACCTGGAAATACAGAGGGGACAGCCCCCCTGGGGTGACGGCAGAGGGGGAAGCAAGGTGGATCACAGGCCCTGCTTTCTCACCCTCTGACACTCTCTGAGTGGGGTCCTCCATGATGTCCTACAGGAGCTGACTTGGGACACAGCTCTGCCGGCCAAGAGGCTGGTGGGGTCTCCTGGGGGCCCCATGTGCAGCTGGGGCCTTGCTGAGCACGACCATCCTTCTGCCGGACCTCCTCCTTTGCCTCGCTCCCCTTTCCTGTCCACTCTCACCACCCCCCTCACGCTCTGCTGATGGGAGGAACTGGGTGAGATGAACAGTGGCTGAAATGTCCTTCCGAAAGGTCCCATCTCCACCCTGGAGTGCCTCAGGGGCACTCCTGCAAACTCTCCAGTGATATGGAGACTCCTTCTCTGAACTTTCTGAGCGTCCAGCCAAGTGTGGAGCCTGGGTTGGGAAAAGGTGAGACAAGGCAGAGCCCCTCCACCCCCAGGAGGCAGGTGACCATCTCGGCTGAAGGTCAGAGGCAGGGCCTCTGCTGGTCTCTCCTTTGCTGTACTCTGTGGCAACAAGGCTGTTGCCAGGCCCCATAAACCCAAGCGCCTCCAGCCTCTTCTTCCAGCACAGCCCAGGAACAACAGAAGCCTCTCTGGATGTGATATCTGCCCAGACACAAGGCTCCATCGAGGTGAATGAAGGCCAAGCCCCCACGGGCCCCAGCAGACTCTGTGTTCCCAAGTGCTTGCAGCACTGTAGGCAAAGAAATGCAGCCAGACAGGAAAGTGCAGTCCAATGGTGTTTCCAGCCCGGAACTTCTGGGCGAGCTGCTTCCAGAGCTCTCTGAACTCCTGCGTCTTCCTCTTCCCATTCCTCCTGTTCATTCCTCAGATTCTCCACGTAGGCTCAGGGCAGCTTGCACCAAGAGCCTTCCCCGTCCCCCTCTGCTGCCCGGGAAGTGAAGCTCCTCCTCACCTGTTCTGCAGGCGGGGCACTGCATCCCTGCCCTCTGTGAGCATCAGCATCAGTTTAATGTGGAGTCATTGTCCCTTCACTGTGCTCCTTGAACTTAGAACTTTGACAGTGATTTATTTTAAATGCATATCTTTTTGATGCATTCTTAATCCTCCATGGCTGTCCCTAGTTGATTTACTGTTTAATTTATGTCAATTGACGGATCTGAACTGAACCATGTCTGACATTTGATATGTATTCCTAACAGTGAAGTCATCTGTTCCTTTTTAATGTGGTTAGTGTCTTAACCTTTTGTCGATAGTTGGACATCCTAAAACCAAATGTGTGAACCACTCTCTTATCCACAAGGGAGATGGCAAATGACAGTGACAGAAGTCACCACAGTAAGATGATCCACAAAGGCAGCAGCTTCACACAACTCTATCAACTTGCTAACTTATCTCCTTACCAGAAACGAGTTGCCACACAGACGTGGAAGTCCTGTTGCTGCGGAGTGAGCTCCTAAACCCAGGGTGATGGTATTCAGAGGTGGGGCCTTGGGGGATGGTCAGGCTTCCCTGGGTCCTGAGGATGGAATTCCCAAATGTTAGTGGCCTTAGAAAGAAGTGGCTTTCAATCATGTGAGGTCACAGCAAGAAGGCAGCCATGCACAAGCTAGGAGGACAGTCCTCCTGGGAACCCCATCATGCTGGCCCTGATCTCACACTTCAGCCTCTAGAGCAAACCTGCTGTCCATAAACAAGTGAGTGTCTTCTCCTCTTGGCATGCCTTGGAGGTTCGTTCACCACCCTAGAGCATGCAGGAGTCTTCAAGCCCTCCTGTACAGAAATAACATGTCATTGCATGGATAGATCATACCTTTATTTATCTGATCATGTATTGATGGACACGGGGAATTTTCCACCTTTTGGTGATTGTGCATAACGCTGCTATGAACATTCTTGCACAAGTTCTTCTTGAACCCTGCTTTCAATTCTTTGGTGTGCAGTTGATAGGTCATATGTCTATCCTATGTAACGGGAGACTTTGAACTTACATTTGTATGAGACTGTGTCCCAGAGACCATTAACTTGACTTTCAAAATCATTAGAACCACCAACTTCTTGCTTTAACATACAGAAAGTGTGGGACCTGAGAACTTCCATAATGAGTAGAAATGGATGACTTCGTGATCACCAGAGCCCCCCAGGGGTCCTGAAGACCACCTGCTCTCATGAACGCATCACCTTGTGTAAGGTCAGAATGGCTGCTTTCCTGTGCTTGAGCCCCTCCTAGACAAGGGCCAGCAGGGGACCTGCCCTTGATGGAGAAGCAACCATGTCTGTGGAGATCAGCCTCCAGCTCTTTTATTTTATTTCTATCCAAGGGGAAAAAATGCAAGAGATTTCATCCATGAGAAATGAAGCCCACCTTACAGAATCCCAGGTCAGCTTATTGACTTGGATGGCTGTCACACAATCAGTGGTAAAGCTACTTAGTCCCTCGCCCAACACCCATGCTTGTCTGAGGTGCACCTGCTCATCATTAATGAAGACAGGCTTCCTGTGTATCTTTTCCATCAAGGATCTTGATGAATCTGGGGGGAGCTCACAATGCTCTTTGTAGACTTCTTATCAAACTCTTTTTATTGAGAAGTCAGTATTAAATAAAAGGCCATGCTGAAAGGAAGCCAGAGTTAAAGAGGTAAAAAAGAAAATCAAATTACATTCAGATGCACTTATAATATTTACTTTATGAAGTAAAGTAAATGGGAAGTAAATAAGAAGAATACATCATGAACTGTAAAGCACAGTATTCAGTTCTTTATTCTTTTCTTTCCAAAGGGATACTTTATGTCTCATGACAAGACAAGAGAGACATGCATTCTCCAGCTATGTGTTTATTTGGGTGACCACCAAGGTGATTTGACAGGCTGCTTTCAGGAACCTCTTCCAATATTCATGCAAATGGAACATTGGGTTGCAAAGAGAAAATCATCCTTACCCAAAGGGGTACCTTGAGAAGATCTGTTATTGGAATGCTGAGTGGGTGACAGGCTTCTGTATCATGAGTATGTCCCCCATGTGTTTGACACTTTTTAGAAGCAAACATGATATTTCTTAAATTTCCACTTTGCCTTCTGTGCCACACTGGAATGCATGGAGCTTTGAAAGCAGAAGGCTAGCAATTTGCCCTTACAATCCTGCTGCATCACATCATTCCCTAAAAGATAAATGAGCAGATTCTAATTCCTTGCAGTGACCCTCAGGAAAGCAGTTCTAGTCCAATAAGCTGGTGGCTGTGATGCCAGACTCTCCTCACAGGGGTCAGCAGATGCCTTCCAAGGGTGAAAGCTCAGACAGTTCTATGCTAAGAACCCTGCCTGACCTGGGCAGCTGTGCATTTCTGGAATTTATTTGATCACAGACCCCTTTGATCAAGAAACCACTCCCAGGAACACACCTGGGGAGATGTGGGTCTGCATCGTTTCTTGTACAGAGTAGAACTTGGATGCAAACCATGATGACCCAAAACACCAAAGAAAATTTTTAATCTGAGCTAAACAAACCCAGCAAGGCACATGAAACAATGAAAACCGGGCATGTGCCAAAGTTCCCATGGGGAGAGCTAAGCACAAGGGCAGCCCAGGGAAAAATCAGCATGTGGATCACACAGCCACCTGCACTCATGGTGACCTCACGAGATCTCCATCACTCGCCGCCAAGTTACCTCCAAGATGGGTAAGCCTGACTCAGGAATGTAAAGAAATTGGGACTTAGGCTCGAAGGAAATGTGCAGACCTGGAAATGTGCTTCTGTGACGTCACTGCACTCTTTAGTGCACGGACAGGCGTCAGACTGCAAAGTGAGATTCCCTTGTATGGCCTCATTACTTAGTAGGGTAAAAAAGCAAGTTTAACCCTTCTGTTTGGCATAACAATCCATTGCTAAGGACCTTCTTAGCATCAAACAGACTATCCAATGCTTTCTTTCAGTAACTCTGGGTTTTGGAGCCTTCTACAGAAGTCTTTGATCCATCTGAGTTGATTCTTGGGCAGAGTGAGAGACAGGGAAACCCAGATCCAGCACCATTTGTTGAAGATGCAGTCCTTTCTCCGAAGTGTTTTGGTCTTTGTCAAAACTCAGATGACTATGACCATGTGGGTTTGCCTCTGTCTTCCTTTCTGATTCATTGGTCTCCATGTTTGTTTTCAAGCTGTGCCATGTTCCTCCTCTTCCTAGAGCTCTGTGGTGTGTTTCAAAGTCAAGTACTGTGATGCCTCCAGCATCGCCCTTTTTGCTCAAGATTTCTTTGGCTATTTGAAGTCTTGTATGACATTGAAGATGGCTTTACTCTTCTGGGAAGAACGTCATGGGTGCTTTGATGGCAATTGCATGGGATTGGTAGATTGCTTTGGTAGTAGGGTCTATTTTAACAATATTAACCCTTCTAATCCTTAACATGGGAGGCCCTTCCAGTCTCTGGTGTCTTCTTCAATTTCTTTCTAGTATTTTCAAGATTCATTGTACAGATCTGATACTTCCTTGGTTAGGTTTATTGCAGCACTATTCACAATGATAAAAATATTGAATCGGTCTAAGAAAAATCAATGGATAAAGTGGGCAAAAAATGTGGTTTATTAACATTAGGGGGAATTACTTGGCCATAAAAAATAAATGAAACCATGACATTTTCCGGAAAATGGATGTAACTGGAGGACATAACATCAAGTGCAATAAGCTAGACTTAAAAAGACAAGTATCCTATGTTTTCACTAGTGTAGAAACTTAAAAAAGGTAAAAATAATAAAAACTAAAAGATTGGGAGATGGGAAGCATGTTCTCCCTCTTTCTCTCTTTATGTCTCTTTCTGTCTGCACGTTTGCCCAGGGAGAGCCCTACCTCCTCAGCCAGGTGACACCATCCTCCCCTGGAGCTGCAGCTCTTGCCACTCTGGGTACAGGAGAAGCTGGTTTTCCCTGATGGCTTTGGCAAGTTCTCCTGCGCAGTGACCTGAAGTCACCCACTCTGTTTGGATAAGGCATGGACCCCTTGGCTGTGGATGAGCTGAGTGCCCAGCATGATATGTGGCAGAGAGACCCAAAAGAGCTGGGAGAGCACGTGTGTGTTTTGTGCTAACCCCAGTTACTCGGTGATGAGAGTAGTCACTGGAACTCCAGGAAACACCTGGGGTCAGAGAACACGTATGTAAAGAGTGAACTATTAACCCAGCCTGAGTGGCACTGGCTCTGCCCCTGTCAGTCTCCAACCAAAACAGCTCTGGTCGGGGGAGGTTCTTCTGGGATCCGCTGCGGGGGGTCAGGTAAAGAGGGTGGATCTGCTTTGCCCATTGACTCCCTCACACCCTGGGGTCTCCTCCTGTGCCTTCAAGCTTCACGGACTTGGTGTTAGAAAATAATCTCGGGCAGATGAAACTGAATGTTCTCAAATCTAAAAGCACAGCTTCCTGACCCAGCACTTGATGCCACATGCAAGAGAAAAGCCGGCAGGACAGTGACCCTGCACTAAGGACAACCATCCAACCGTGATGGCTGCCCTATCATGGTGACAGGAGGAAGAGACGCGCCAAGGGACCAAAATGGGACGCGTCTCCATCTGCACAAGAACCACGTGAAGGAAGAATACGTGGCGGCTGTTTCAACCATGAATCAGGGTTCAAGAGGCGGACATTCATTCCTTCTTATGTGATTTCAGAATATCATTGACCTCTTTATTTTCTAAAATATCCACTTCTTCTTCATCCTCATTGTTTTATTTATGGATGACTATCCTCATTCTGGAGCTGAGTTTTAGTCTCCTAACCTGCAAGTGACATGTGAAATAGTCTGTCATTATTTCTGTTCCTGGAAGATGTTAATGGGTAAAGATAAACGTGTGTTCCTCTCTCTTAAAAATTCCAGGCAACAGTGGGCGTCAGGTGGACTTCACTGGATTTTCGGAGGCTTCTTCCCTCTGACTGCAGCGTGACCCTGGCCACACCGTTGTCCAAGAGGACTCCCTCGTGCTCCAGCCATTGCACCATTCTCCAACCAGAAAGAAGGCGAACTGAGAAATGAACATATGTCTCCTCTTCAGTGATTTCACCTAGAAGGTGAACATTCAGCTTCTGCTGGTATTGCACTACTTAGAACTGCTCTCTTGACTTCAGGAAGCTTCAAGAAAAGATTGGAAAATGTCATCTTTCTTTGGGGTGGCCATATGGCCAAAGAGGAGTAAAAATTAGAGGTCCAACTCAAGATCCAGGAGACCAGCTAGTGGAGATATACTTCCCGCCAGACCGTGTTTCTTCTTATGACACCAGAAGATCATGTGAATGGTACCAGGAACCACATTTATCGTTTACACAAGTTCTTGTGACATTCCTGTGTTACTTGGAACCAAGACTGGATACTTCTTTATATGTTTCTGATACCCAAACTACCTATAAAAATATCCTGCAGCCATCATTAATACCTGCACCTCGGCCATGACTCCTGTCCATAAAGTGCTGCCATTTTCCAAGAGCTTATCTGGACTGGATGAGTCTGTGGAGCGACCTGTTGGGGCCCTCCTTTGAGTCACATGAGGGACACCAGAATCACAGGCCTGTCCCTAGCATCCAGTCCCACAGGTCACAGGCCTTCCTCATCACTGGAGGGCACCAAGGCTGCCCTCAGGTCAGGGAGCAGACCAGTCATCGATGGGGAGTCTTCCCTGCCACAGCCCCTCTGGGCAGCCCCTGCTACAGGTGTGTGAAGAACTTTACATGCATCAGTTGTTATTTTTTCTTAGAGATTCTAGAAATAGGTAGGATTATTACCCACCACTGTTTTACAGGTGGAGCTGAGGTTTGGAGACAGTGAATACCCTATCCCAGGTCACAGATTGTTGCATCAGGGGTGTGGAGACTGGTCATCTGACTGGGCAAGGTGTCTTCAGTGCCGCAGTGCTAGGCACAGTCCACTCTGGTGCTGTAGGCCAGGTAGAGCCTCAACCTACGTCCCTGAGGCCTCGTTAGACAGAAGTGTATTTTGGACAAGTCAGTGGTAGGATGTGACAGATTTTGCTTATACTAAGTTCCCTGGCATTAGGACCAAGCCAATGATCTTGGATTCACCATTTTTCTTTCTGCTATATTGTTTCAAATTCAACCATGAACTTGTTTCTGTGACTTTTATGCTCAGATTCCCCATCTATTTTCGCAACAAAGATGAATTTCTATGTTGGAAGCTACGGCACTCACTGCACCATTTCCTGGAAGTTCTAGTAACCAGTACTGGTTGGGTTCCGTCTTCATTAGGCAAAACCTCTCCTGATACCCCGGGTTTTATAGGAGCGATGGAGCCCTGGGGTACTGACAGCTAGAGGATGATGTGGCATCAGGGAGGATGCTTTCCTGACTTCTCTTTTCTTCCTGCCCTCCTCACCACTGATTTCTCTGCCATCTTTCTTTTCTTTTTTCTCCCATTACTGACAATCCCCTGTCTACATTCCTAGAGACACAGTGATATGAAAGAGAATGGCTAGTCTACCAAAAACTGCACTTGCAAACAGCATCATGGAATTGCTTAACAGTCTGTGATGCTACACTGTTTGGCAGCTTGTCCTGGGTGATATTCAGCAGTGTAAAGTGAGGAGGAAAGGCATTATTCTCAGCTACAGAAGAGGATAGAGGTTGCAGGCCCCAGTTCCTATCTGCAGACAGTCTTATGTCTACTCTCCATACATAGCACAGAACTTCCGCCAGTGAACTTGACCTTCACATCTACCTCCTCACTTCATTGCCAGTTACTTAGGAAAGGCTCAAAGAAGTGGGGGTGTTTTCGCAGATGCTGTGGATCGTACTTTGTTTGTTTGTTTTAATGGTAAAAAATGATCTTGAGGTTTTAATGATTGCAGGAGCAAATTTCAATTAAACTTCTAAACCTCCTTCATGAGGAAAGAACAATACCCTGAAGAAAAATTCTACCAGTGATTCCTGCCAAATCCAGGTTTAATAGGAGTCAGACATGTGGTTTTGCAGCCCAACATGTAGGGTTGATGATTCCCAAGAACATCTGGTCCCTACCAGAGACACAGGAAAAGTGTATCAGTAGATAATTGATAAATCTACAGTAGGTTTTTGCTATTGCAAAGCAAATTAAAAGAATAAAAGACCAAGATCTACGAACATAAATGTGGATTACACCTGTAGTAAATGTTGGAATGTAAAGAGAAAAATGGTGAGCCTCTGCAGTCAGTCAGAGGATTTGAGGGCCCAAGGTTTCCATGCCCCAACTGAGAACCCCAGGAGTTAAATGGCTCACCTAAGATGCACAGCCGGTTGCCACAGATAGCCCTCAGAGCCAGCTGACTACATGGTGGCCATCCTGGCAAGGTGGGCACTGTGTCCTCAAATACCCCATAGAGTGGACTGGCAAGTAAAAGGACTCACAAGGGTCTCTGATAGAAGGAAAGAGATAGTAACACCATGGTAAGTGGTAATCCTGGTTTCTGTTGGTCCTTCAACCTCTGTGCTGCTTGTAGATGGCCAGGTGTTTGAAACCATCATCATCTGGAGGGAGGGAGGGAGAGGCAGGCTGGGTAAGACAGGGTGGTAGAGTTCCAATGGACAGGTCCACCTCAACACCCCTCAGCCTTCCCAGGGCTTTAGCTGAGCCTCTGATAACTCAGCATTCCCAGCACGCCAGGTGGCCCCTCAGAGAATCTCCAGACCCCCTGGGGAGGACTCTTGCTGGAATTCCACCGGCAAGAGCATAGAGGTGGCTCTCGGGCCCTTGGCTAATGTGGCCCCATAAATCCCTCTGGCTCCATAGATTCCGGTCCGACAGGGCCTATGTGTTGGAAGTGTCTTCTATACAGTGTGCGATCTGGTTTTATCCCTTCCAACACAAATTCCTTACAATAGCTTCCTTTGATGCCTTGACCTCCAGAGAGACCTTGAAAAGCAGACAGGCTCTCCTCTCTGGCTTCCCTCCATCCTGGCCTCAAGCGGGTGGACATGGGTGCCCAGCCACCTTCTTTGGGGGATTTTTTTGTTGTTGTTCACTCTTTTTTTTTTTTCAGTCAGCCAACTTTCCCAAGAAATTCTTCATAAATATATTTATGTACATCAAGAATTCCTGTTACCCTGTGTGCATATATAACTGCACAACCAGGTGATGGCACAGTGTGTGCAAGCAGAAGAATGAGAAGTTACACTCCATTTATAAATAATGTGTCAAAATGCAGTCTACTGTCATGTAGAACTGACTAGAACAAATAAAAAAAAAAGAGAAAGGTTACAACCAACAACAACAAAAAAGAATTCTTACAGCAAGTGTTTTAAACCAAATTTAATGATTTCATTTTCATTATTTTGTATTATTCTTGTTTTATACGATTTTTCCATATTGGATGTTGGCCAAAACTGATGCTGGAATTTGATCATCAAAGGGGAGCAGAAAACCTGGATCTGAGTCTCTCAGGGAGTCACCTGCCAACTTGAGCAAGAGCCCTATGTCCCCAGGGGAAGAGGCACAGCAGCACACAAGTCAGCCTACCTGAGACCCATGGCCCTCCAGGGAGGCTCTGTCTGGTTCTCCATTCCTCAGGTTTCCCCTATAAATATTTGTTCTCCTACTGCAAGTGTGCAAGAACACACACACACACACACACACACACACACACACACACACACGTCCTTTTTCCAATGAAGCCTCCATTATATAACTGGGTCTGGGTAAATTGAGGTAAGAAGGTCTTGCTTTAAACCTGGGTTCCCAGGGCAACTCCCTTTGGCACACTGAGCTCACTCTCCTTGAGACAAACTTTTATCATATCTTATTTTTACTTCTTTTTTGTTATGTTTCTGTGAGTGCATTGGTGTAGTACATAGCCATGGGTCCACATGTGGCATATTCATAGATCCATATAACATAATTTGTTCCATTTCCCTTTCCATTACTTCCCCTTTCCCTCCCTCCTCCCCTCAAACCCCCTTCCTCTCCTGGTCTTCCTTCCATTTACTTACTGTTTTTTAATTGGTGCATTATAATTACGCATAAAAGTGGAACTGACTGTGAAAGTTCATGCTTTCCTATAGCACAATTTGCTCAAGTCAATTCCTCAGGTCCCCTCCCCTCCCATCCCTCCTTCTCTTCCTCTCCCTTCATCTCCTTCTCCCACTCCACTCTTCTCCCTTTTATTTTTGCAAGATCCTCTTTCTTTTCTCTGCCTCCTACATATGAAAAAAAAAAAAAAAGCATTTAGCCCTTGACTTTCTGAGCCTGGCTTATTTCACTTAGCAGAATGTTGTCCAGCTCCATACATTTTCCTGCAAATGACAAAATTCCCTTCTTTAAGGCTGAATAAAACTCCATTGTGTATATATACCACATGTTCCTTATCCATTCATTAATTAATTTAAACAAAGGCTGGTTCCATAATTTAGCAACTGTGAATTGTGCTGCTATCACCATGGGTAAGCGTGTATCACTACAGTGAGCTGCTTTCATTCTCTAGGATAAATGGGATATATAAATAGGAGAGGTAGAGCTGGGTCACATGATGTCTCCAATCCTAGTCTTGTAAGGAACCTCCATACAAATTTCCACAGTGGTTGCACTAATATACACTTTCACCAGCAGTGTAAAAGTGTTCCTTTTTCTGTACATCCTCTCCAGCATTTATTATTGTGGGTGTTCTTGGTGGCTGCCATTCTAACAGGACTAAAATAAATTATAATGTTGTTTTAATTTTCATTTTCCTAATCACTAACAATGTGAGTGTGTTTTCATATATTTGTTGATCAGTGGTATTTCTTTCTTTGACAAGTGTCTGTTTAGAACATTTGCCGATTTATTAAATGGGTTACTTTGTTTTGTGGTGTTTTTTGAGTTCTTTATATATTCAGAAGAATAGATAGCAAATATTTTCTTCCATTTTGTAGGTTTTCTCTTCACATACATTATTGCTTCCTTTGTAAGAAGAGGTTTTGTTTTTTAATTTAATGTCATTCCATTTATTAACCTCTGGCATTATTTCCTATTGAGAAATCATTTCCTGCCTCTATATGTTGGAGTATTGGCGTTTTTTTTCTAGGAATTACACAGTTTCTGGTCTAATTCCTAGGTTGTTGATCCATTTTGAGTTGACTTTTGTTCAGGGTGAGAAATATGGGTCTCGTCTCCTTCCTCTGCATATGGATAACCAGTTTTCCCAGCACCCTTTGTTGTAAAGGCTGACTTTTCTCCAGTGTATGTTTTTGGACCCTTTGTCAAGGATCAGACGGCTCTACCCGTGGGAGTTGGTCTCTGTGTCTTCTCTTCTATACCATGGGTCTAGGGGTCTGTTTTTACTTCATACCATGAAGTTTGTGACTGTAGCTTTGTAGTGTAATGGGACATCAGGTTTTGTGGTGCCTCAAGCATTGATTTTTTTGGCTTAGCATTTCTTTGGGGCTATTCTTTTATTCTTCCAAATGAATTTTAGGACTTTTTTTTGTCTAGTTCTTTGAGAAATGTCATTGTTAATTGTTGGGGATTGTATTGAATCTGTATATTGCTATTGGTAGTATGGCCATTTTAACAATATTTACTCTGCCTATCCATGAACATGAAAGATCTTTCCATCTTCTTGTCTCTTTCAATTTCTTTCTTCAATATACTATAGTTTTTATTGTAGAAATCTTTCATCTCCCTTGTTACATTTATTCATAAGTATTCTTTTAGGCAATTGGGAATAAAATTGTTTTTCTGATTTCTTAGCAGATTATTATTGTTGTATAGAAAGGTATTAAATTTTGTATGTTGATTGTGTAATCTGGTATTTTGCTGAATATATTTATTAGATCCATCAGTCTTCTGGTGGAGCTGTTTAGGTCTTCTAAGTATAAGACCATATTATCTGCAAATAGTGATGATCAGACATCTTCTTTTCCTATTTTTATTGTTTTTATTTCCTCCTCTTGCCTAAATGCTCTAGCTAGAATTTCTAATACTAAATAGCAGTGAGAGTGGACATCCTTATCCTGTTGTTAATTGTAAGAACATTTTTTCCATATTCCCTGTTCACTATGATGTTGGCTTTGGGTTTGTCATAAATAACCTTTATTATGTTGACCGTAAGTTCCTTCACTTCCTCGCTCATTCAGGTTTTTTTTTTTTAATCATAAGTGGGAACTAAATTCTTCAAAGCTTTCTCTGAATGAATCTGTTGAGATGACTGTGTGATTCTTTGCTTAAGTCTATTTATGTGGTAAAATATATTTATAAATTTGTATACTATATCTTTGCATCCCTTGGAACACCAACTTAGTAGTGATGTGCAATCTCCTTAATATATATTTGAATATAATTTTTCTTATTATACTAAGGATTTTTACATCTAAGTCCATCAGAGACATTGTTCTGTATTTTTCTTTCCTTAATGTATTCTGATTTTGATATGTATGTGATATTGGACTCATAGAATGAATTTGGAATGTTCCATCCTTCTCTGTCTCATGGAATATTTTGAGGTTCACTAACATTAGTTTGTTAAAGTCAGGTAAAATTCACCTGATAATTCATATAGTACTGGGATTTGCTCTGTTGAAAGGTTTTTTATTACTGCTTCTATCTTATTGCTAGTTATTGTTCTGTTTATGTATTCGATATCCTCTTGATTCAACTTTGGCAGGTCTTATGTATCTAGAAATTATTCATTTATTTTAGGTTTTACAATTTATTGGAGTATAAGTTTCCAAAGTACTCCCTAATGATACTCTGTATTTCTGAAATGTCTGTGGAAATTTCTCCTTTTACACTTTTAATTTTATTAATTCAGATCTAGTCTATAGCAGGGAGGGTGTTAGTTTGGCTAAACTAACTAAACAACACTGTTTATCTTTTAAAGAAAGAAACTCTGATTCATTGATTCTTTAAAATTTTTAAGAATTTAAAAATTCTTTCCATTTTTTTATTCTCAATTGCATTGATTTTGATTATGATGTTAAATATTCACTACTTTGTCTTCATTTTTGAATTAATTTGTTCTTGATTTTCAAGGGCTTTGAGATGCATCATTAGGTTGTTGATTTAGGATCATTCTGACTTCCTTATGTAAGCACTCATAGCTATAAACTTTTCTCTTAGAGTTGTTTTCATGGTGTCACAGAATTTCTGATATGTGGTATTACTATTCTTGTTTGATTCTAAGAATTTTAAAATTCCTTCCCTGATTTCTTGTATCACCCATTAATCACTCAAAAATGTATTGTTCATTCTTCATGTGTTTATATATTTTGGGATTTTTTATGTTCATTTATAATTCATCAGCGAAGATGTAAAGAATCATACAAAAATATTCATACTTCCTAGAGTTGATTTGTGATCTACAATATGATCTATTTTGAAGAAGTTTCATTTGAGAAGCTGAGAGTGCATTTGTCAGTTGTAGGATAAAAGAATCTATAGAAATTTGTTAATTCCATTTGATTTGTAGTATTTTTATGTTCAGAAAGTATTGGTGAGAGAGGTGTGTTGAAATCACCCTGTATTGTTGTACTGGCGTCTCAGTTTTTAATTTCTGCAGTGTCTATTTTATGTAATTAGGTACACCAACACTTAGGGCATAAGTCCTTACTATCATCATATCTTCTTGTTGAACTGTTCCCTTACTGGTATGAAGTGACGTTTTGGTCTCCCTAGTTAATTTTGGTCTGCTCTCTGCTGTGTTGCGTGCTAGCTACTCCTGCTTCTTCTCAAGCTCAGTTGGCATGGGATATCAACTTGCATGCTTTCACTCTCAGCCTTTTGTTGTCTTTGCCTGTACGATGATGAGTCACTTGCAAACAAAATATAGTTGGGTCTTGATTTTTAAACCATTATCTTAGCCTTTGTCTTTTACTTGGAGAACTGGGTATTTACACTTAATGTTGTTATAAGGTTTTTTTTTAATTAATTCCTGTCATTTGATTTATTCACAATGTATAATTTCATCTTCTTTCTCATTTGCTTAGTTATTCTTCAAAAGAGATTAGTTCATATGTGAGTTGTGGGGTTTGTTTGTGAGTTCTTCTGTATGAAGAACTTTATGTCTGTAATTATTTTATCTAGTGACAACTTGGTTATCATGAATTCTTTTGATTTCTTCTTATCATGAAAGGTTTTTATTTCTTTTTGATTCTGAAGGTTAGATTTGCTAAACACATCAATCTTCATTGACAGCAGGCTTTGGAACACAGCATTCCAAGGCCTCCTGGATTTTAGAGTTTGTGCTAAGAAATAGAAAGTAATTATAACTGCCCTGTCTCTAAATGCAACCTATGTTTTTTTTTTTTTCTTAAGGCTTTAAGATTCTATTCTTGGTCTGTATGTTAGGAGTTTTAATTGTAATGTGTCATGGAGAGGTTCTTTTTAAGTATTGTGTATTTGATTCTAAATTATCTCTTATTTGCATGTCCATTTCATTTTCAAGGTTTAGAACATTTTTTATTATTTCCCTGAATACAGTATCTATGCCATTATTCTGCAAATCTCAATGTTCTTCAATTCCAAGAACTCTTAAATTTGGTCTCTTAATATGGTTTCAGAGTTTTCTTTTATATTCTGGTCATAGTTCCTTGTTTTTTTTTTTTGTTATAATACTGTCTGAAAGTTCAAGGTTGGTCACTTTATCTTCTGGCTCTGAGTCTGTGTCTTCAGCATGTTCTGATCTAGCACAGAAACTTTCAGTTGGATATTTTACTTGACTTATTATGTTTTTCCTTCCCAAGATCTCTGTTTGGTTCTTTTTCAATATCTCTATTGGTCCCCTTATTGAATTTTTAATTAATATCCTGTACTGACTTGATCATTTATTCAGTTATATTTCTGTGCTCTCAGAATTTATTAATCAGTTTAATAATCATTATTTTGAATTATTTTCTGGTATTCATCCACTTCAATATCTTTTTTCCTTTTATAATTTTTATTGGTTCTTTTTCATTATACATGACATTAGAATTCATTTTGATATAATTATACAAGCATGGAAATTATCTTATTCTAATTAGGACCCCATTCTAGTGGATGTACATGATGGTGGGATTCACTGTGGGGTATTCATATATATACAGAGAAACATTTTTTCAGATTCATTCCACTGTCTTTTATCTATCTTTCATCTATCCCCCTCCTTTCTTTTATTCCTCTTTGTGTAATCTATTGAATATCCATCTATTCTTCCCCCTCCCCCTTTATCTTTAAAGTCAGTTGTTGTTGAATTATGAAATTCAGCAACCATAGTGTTACCTTTTTTTCATATTTCTTGTATGCCTGAGAAAGATTTTAAGCATCTGTTGGGATGGATTTCTCTTCCATTTTTATATTTCAACCTTTTTAGAACCCAGTCTCCTCTTGAAAAGGTGTCCTGCAATGCTACAAATTGAGAAACCTTTGGGTCTTTAATCACATCACAAGTGGGAGAGAGGCAAGCCTGAGGCCCAATGACATCCTTCAAACATCACAGCCACCTGTTCAAGTGGTCTCTTGTTCTATTGAGAGAATTTTCCATTAGCAGCATTCAGGTCTCATTCTGTGAGACCCACAGCAGAGTGACCTGATCAGAAGGGCTAGGACACGTGTAGCCTGTGTGTGCACCAACGACCAGGAAACATAAGTTCACAGATGCCCTTTGCCTACCAAATTTCTTCCTTGATTTTTTTAAATATGTAAATCTTTTTTAATACCTTTATTTTATTTATTTATTTTTACGTGGTGCTAAGGATTAAACCCAGTGCCTCACACATGCTAGGCAAGTGTTCTACCACTGAGCCACAACCACAGCCCTCTTTCTTGATTTTTCTCTTCTTTTTGTAATTACTAGGATAAGAGATTCTTCCTGCTAGTGAATTGTGAAAAAAAAAATGGAATCAGACCAAAAGCTTTGATATCAAGTACTACATGTGTCACTCACTCAATGATAAATTGTTTGTCTCTGGTTTGGGGTATTAAGGTTTTAGTCCTCATCAATGGAAAACAGTAGCCAAGTGAGAGCTGATGTGAAACTTACCTGAAGTAGCACCAGGAAGAGGTGGCTGTCCACAAGTTCAGCCAGGTCTGAAATCGCTGGAAGACTCTCCCAGAGCTGCTTGGATTTAGTCATGAGTTTGAGTACTTACCCAAAGCTGATACTTGCACTGTAGGAGGTGAGCAGAGCCATCTCCTCTAGCCCAGAGCTATGGTCAAAGTCTCCATGTTCAAAAATTATTTTCCATGAGACTAGACGTGTTGTTCTTAATCTTGTCTCTCTTCAGAGACTAAATCCTAGATAGCTGGGATCAAAAGGGACAAGTAATGCTTCCCACTATGCAGTGTGACAGGAGAAACATCTACCAAGTTCCTGCAGAAAGTCTGCACAGCGTGGGTGTTTGACCAGAAGGCAAGAAACGAAAGAAAGGGAACGGGGAAGCATGACACTCATATGCCACAGCACTCTTCATATATTAACACATCCATAGACTCATGCCAATTATTAGCCTTTTGTTAGAGGTGGGCACAGAAGGGTGGAGCCACTTGCCCAGGCCATACAGGCAGTGGGCTCTGGCCTCCATGCTCCTGTCTGATGCTCTAGACTGTCCCTCTGGGCTTCAGAACAGAACTGGTTTATATCACTCTGGATTTAGGCACCATATTGGTCAGCTTCCATTGCTGTGACCAAAGACCTTGGATAAGTCAACTTTAAAAGAGAAAATGTTTGCTCATGGTTGCAGAGGTTTCAGTCAATGGCCACTTGACCCCATTTTGGGCCTGTGGCAAGCAAAGCATCAGGATAGGAATGTATGGCAGAGTTAACCACTCATCTCAGGGCTTTCAGGAAGCAAAGAAAATAGGAAAGATTGCAGTCACAAACCCACATCAATTCCTAATGACCTAACTTCCTTTCCCCAGGTGCCATCTCCTAAAGGTTCAACCATCTCCTTAGGGTGCTATGGCTGAGGATGAAGCCATAGCACAGGGGCCTTTGATGGACAGTGAAGATCCAAACCATGACAGTATCACCTACTGGGAATGGGATATCACATAGTTTAGCACCTAAGGAGAATCATCTTGGTTAGAAAAATTAAGAAACATGGTATTTGTTGATCAAGATGACATAAGTGACCTTTTCAGAGAAGTTTCTGGGGGTCATTCAGAGAAGGCAAAGGAGGAAGAAAGATGCTTGGACTTTCCTAATGAGGAGAAGTCTTCTGCAGCAGCTTAGGCATGAGAGAGGCTCAGGAGACCATCTCCCTGGGAGGAAGGAGATGAGGGCGCTACCAAAGGAACAGTCACAAGGAGGAAAACATGGAAAAGGAAGAGAAACTGAGATCTTGGGTGGAGCAAGAATTTGGAGTAAACTAGGAGTGAAGGGGCAGAGCCTGGAGTGTGGGAAGGAGGAAGAGCACTTTCCATCCAGGACAGGAACACGGAGGAGCTGAGAACCAGCCCCAGCACAGGCAGTGCTTTGCTGCCCCTGGGTCACCAGGTCCACGGAGCTCACCTGAGCAGACACTTAGGTCTGATTAAGAGTCGGGGTAACTACCCCAGCAAATGTGCGCTTATCTGGGGCCAGCAACTTCAACCCCCAAGCCCTACTCTGGGGACAGTCTGGCTGAGTGTTTGTGCTGTCACAGTTTTCAGGTATTTCTCTAGATGATGTTCCCAGCCAGAGCAGAGACAATCTGTTTCCAAACCTCTTCTTGTCGTGGGGCTCAGCATTAAAATGGTCTTGCCAGCCACATGTAAGTACTAACGAGCGCCTAGTGTTTGTGATGCTTTGAAGTTGTTAAATGGAGGTGGATCAGTAGATTAACACATACTGTACAAATGTTCCATTATCCTCCAAATCCCCCACTGAGAAAAGGAGGCCTCTGCAAATCTAATTTGAAAGATTGGTTTGAAGCAAAGCTGTGGCAAACTTCCCGGAGTCTTGTGGTTTTCTGGGTCCCTAACCTTGCATTTGTCTCCTGGAACCACCTCAGCAGGGTGAGGACAGTGTCACCAAGCCAAGGCCACAGAGAAGCAGCAGGAGCACCTCTCCAGAGCCTGACTCGTAGGAAGTGAATCCTGCAATCGTCACAGTCACACCCACGCCTATAAAATAAATGTGCCCATGTGTACCCACCCAGCTGATGTGCACGTGTGTCCCCACCCAGCAGGTGTGCACGTGTGTACCCACCTAGCTGATTCACAGATGTGTTCCTACCTATCTGATGTGCCCATGTGTACCCACCCAGCTGATGTGCACATGTGTCCCCACCCAGCAGGTGTGCAGGTGTGTACCCACCTAGCTGATTCACAGATGTGTTCCTACCTATCTGATGTGCCCATGTGTACCCACCCAGCTGATGTGCACATGTGTCCCCATCCAGCAGGTGTGCATGTGTGTCTCCCCACAGCTGGTTCAGAGAGGTGTTCCTACCTATCTGATGTGCCCATGCGTACCCACCCAGCAGGTGTGCACGTTTGTCCTCACCCAGCTGATGTGCACATGTGTCCCCACCCAGCTTGTTCAGAGATGTGTCCCCACATAGCAGGTGTGCACGTGTGTCCCCACCCAGCTGATTCAGAAATGTGTTCCTACCTATCTGATGTGCACCTGTGTACCCACCACTCTAGTTAGAAAACCCCCTGTGCTGTCGCTCATCAGGTGGGTCTTGAGCTTTCCAGTCTGTGTCAGAAATGAAGATATGAAAAATCATGAAAATGATTGCCAGTTCAGGGGACGGTAAGAGTTTCCCAAAGCAAAGGGTTCATCCTTCAGTTCTTTGATGAATGACAAGCATTTCATATTTGTGAGGTTTTCTTTAGAGATTCAATACATACCACATAGAAAATAAGTGGAATTTTAATACCAGAATATAGAAAAAAATGGTTGTTTTTTTTCTAGAAATAAGGGAGGGTGAAAGAAATGAAAACAAAAAGACAAAAATTGCTAATAGCTGACCCCTTTAGAGGTTGAACAGCAAGTGTGGCACAGACAAAGTGCTCTGCTGTCTTCTCATCTCTGCCACGTTGTGAATAAATTTCTATTGTGCTGTGTTTTGGTGAACAAACACCCATCATGTATTTATAATAAGTATTCAATGGTAGCCGATGCAGAAGAACACATAAAGCTGAACAAGAAAGCAACGCTTTGTTAAGGAGTTTGGTAAATAAGTTAAAAATAAGAATATAAGGTAGAATTTATGTGCCAATAGAAAATAGCCATGGCTTTTAATTTCTGTTTGGTTGATGTTTAGACTGGCGAACTCTGGGAGTCTGCCCTTCCCTGGGGTAGCTGCAAGATGTGGTAAAGAAGTGCCTTCGAGTGCGCCTGCCATATGCAATTCAACCCACCCAGACTCCCTTCACGAGATCACCCTTTCATTGAGCACTTACACTCAAGGCCGCTGTTTCCTGCTCTAATCACCCCAGTACCTGGTTCAACACATCTAAGGACAGCTCCTGTGCCCAAAGCCTGCAGAAGGTGTTAAAACTGGACAGTTCTAGAACTGTCTCAGACTATTCCTTCTTAGAAAAGCCAAATTGGAATTCTTGTCCGTGTTTCCTCCCCTCTGCCTTCTTACAACCTTGGTGATTCCCTCTGTGGCCCTCCAGGGCATAACATGCCATGTCCCCTTGTCTTGGATCATGGAGCAACAACTCTGGATCTGTGAGCCTCATCACACCTGGATGGTAGCCCTAGAGCATGTTTAGAACTCAGAAGTGATGCCAAACCATTGGCGCCGTGAAGGAGGAAGCAGGCTTCGAGGGGGAGAGCATCGATCCAGCCCTCAGGACACGGGGAGAGGAGAGGGTGCTGGGTCCACAGAAGCAAAGCCAGAGGAGAAGTCAGCAGAGTGGAGTGAGATCCGCTTCATGCAGGTGAGTGGGATGGACAGCGTAGACCCCTTCCATGGTATGGAGAGTAGATAGTAGAGAGCCTGAATTGTGCTGAAAGTCACCCAGCCCCTGAAATAAAACTCCGACCGACGGTGAAGGAGGTAGATCACACAACTTCTAAGCGTCGGGGTCATTACGTTGATGATTTTTGTTTATTTCTACCACAGGCATGTTTAATGGGTCGTCTTATTTAAAAAAAGAAGAAGAATATCAGCAGTAAGATACCACTTGATGTGCAAACATGGTCAAAAGCAGATTTATTAGTACCCAGGTCTAACTCGAATGTTTATATTGCAGTTAAAGTGTAGTTGGAGTTTCACACCAAAGGTAAAGGAAAATAAAAGACAGATGAATGAGTGGGTGGAGGGATGCAGAATGTGCCAATATAAATATAAAGATAGGCAACATGGAAGGCTTTCTACTGACCAAAAGATTAGTACCAACACCAGAAAGATCTGTATTACATCTGCACTTTGCCTCTTGAAATGGAACTCACAGTTTTAAATGTTCAAAAACACTGCTTCTCCCCACTCCACATCACAGGATCCAGAATTCCAATTCTACAGTGGAAAACTCGAGAGCCATGCTTCCATACCGTATGTGTTTTTACGGTGAAGTGCCTTCCTCCACATCTCCACATGTTTGGACAAGGCGGCTTGCAGAAGAAGAAAGGGCTGGAGAAAAGTGAGTCCCTGGTATGGGTGGGAGGAGAGGCCCGGGATGTTAAGGCATCCATGCTGGAGGTTGCGCGAGGCTGCGCGCCACAGCAGTGTAGACAGGAGCTACTGTTCTGGAGGCAGAAGCTGATTTCACCACTTCAGTGGTGTCTGGGCAGCAGCAAACCTGAGTCTCTGAGAACCCAGCTGAGGCTGTGCAAGCTACCCACACTCCATCAACACAGCCACAGAGAGCTCACGCTCTGATCTGTGTTCAGAACTCACCTCGTACAAGTTACAATATCTAAGTACTGCATAGTCACGGTTACCATTAGTGGCAAAAGTTCTGCATAATTTGTGGGTTTTAGAGTGAATCAGTGAACAAAAAGAACAAAGAAACTATGAAATATGGAAAATCGAAATACATCCTGCCTAACAACATCCAAAGATAAATTCAGAGGCAGATTTGTAGCCTTAATCATTTATTTAATTATTAGATACAAATCAAAGAACTAAGCATGCCATTGCTGTTATTAAAAAATATTATATTTTATATTTTTTGAACCAGTAGGATTTAAAGTAGAAAGAAGCAATAATGAAAATAAAATCAAAATGATGGGTCTAAGCCAGGTATGGTGGGATGTACCTGCAGTCCCAGCGATTTGGGAGGCTTTGACAATATAGAGAGGCAACATAGCGAGCAACATAAAGAGGCACTTAGCAACTCAGTGGCACCCTGTCTTTAAATAAAATACCAAAAAAGGTCTGGGGATGTGTCTCAGTGTTTAAGCGCCCCTGGGTTCAATCACCAGTACCCCCCCCAAAAAAAAATAGAAAGAAAGGTGATGTATAAAAGACCTTGAATTTAAACAAGAAAAAGTGAAAAAGCAAGATATAGTACATTGAGTTATTTAAAGTCCAAACAGTACAACATTATAAAATTATGCTTGTTTATTTGCATAAAATATGACAGAAAAGGGTTAATATGGTTTATAAAAAGTTACATAAAAAGCCATTAATATCACTCAGAAAACCCTAACTCTTCTAAAGAATAAAATCAAAGGCAATAACTAACTTACTGATTATCCAATAAAAATATAAAGCATTCCCTGTGTTCCCAGTGATCAAATGACACCAAAGGTCAAGATGGTGGATGGATCTTTTGCTATGCCCATGTCTCCATTGTATCCCAGACAAAGGAATGTCTATTTCTTCCTTTAAAAAAAAAAGGGGGGGGCGGATATTCTTAGAACAGCTTCACTAAGAGAGTGAAAGTAAGTAAAGGAGGTGAGGGAATGTGGATTAGTAAGGGGAGAGCACTCCCGACAGGAAACAACAAGTATCAAGGCACTAGAGTACCTCTAAAGTAGTCAAGCTTTATCCCATTTGGGAACTTCCCAACCCCAACATTCTTAAGCTAGTTTTCTCTATTATCTCCTAAATGCCTTATTGCTTTGCCTTAAGTGTTTGCTCTATAAATTAATTTCCATTGACTTTTTGTGTATAAGAATTGTATTTTATCCCCCTAAATGTATACTAATCTCCTAGGTCTATTTATTAAAACATTGAGTGTCTAAAAAAAGGGGGAG
Organism: Spermophilus citellus; assembly: GCF_964194105.1. Taxonomy (NCBI): domain Eukaryota; kingdom Metazoa; phylum Chordata; class Mammalia; order Rodentia; family Sciuridae; genus Spermophilus; species Spermophilus citellus. The sequence goes on along the minus strand of NC_138182.1, from coordinate 284,553,096 downwards.
GATATTGAGGGACACTTTGCTATCTCTGTGTCTTGCTCTTGTGATGCATCTGATGGGTGACGCTGTGTGGGATCAACATCACTGGACCTCGTTTCTTCCCCGGGGGTGATCTTCTGCTAGCTGTCCTTGTTTCCCTGTTGGACCCCCGTTCCCAGGCCCAGTGATCTGAGCACCCCAAGCTCTGGAGGGTCAACATAACCCACTTTCTCCACTGCCAGCTGGAGCTCTGCCAATGCCTGTCCCGTGCATGTCACCACAGGTGTGTGCATTTTGACACCCCAATTCCCAAGAATTTTTCACAAAAAGTCAGTACTGTTCAGATCACAGTCTTAGGCCTTCCTACCCGTCGAGATTTCATTTCATTTTATTTTATTTTATTTTTTTAAAGAGAGAGAGAGAGAGAGAGAGAGAGAGAGAGAGAGAGAGAGAGAATCTTTTTTTTTTTTCTGTAGATGGACACAACACAATGCCTTTATTTTTATGTGGTGCTGACAATTGAACCCGGGTCCCACCCGTGCTATGCGAGCGCTCTACCACTGAGCCACAATCCCAGCCCCTCATTTTATTTTTTAAATGCATTCTTCTTAAAAATGCTTGAATTCTAGAATCTCCTCCAAAAGCATCTCTTTAAATATTGCCATTCCATAGTATATTTCTGAAGCTGCTGTTTTCATTTATCATTTTTGCATTGTTATTATATACTGCTTTATCTCATTATTTCTTTCTTTTCAATAATTATATTTTTTATTTCTAAGGTTTGGAAATATTTTTCCTTAGTATATGCATGCTGTTGTGCTCTGTAGCATGCATTTCTGCTTCATAGCATCTTCTCAATGCCTGATTCTTTTCATTCCATATAGCTTTCAGTACTTTTAAGAAAATTTAATGATCTGTTTGTATTGTTCTTTTTGCTTTCTTCAGTCTCATATAGGTCTTGCAGTTTTATCAGTTTGCTTGGTTATTTATTTTTTCAGATGTTGCTCTGCCCAGAGCTATTTGTGACTCTTATTTCTGAGCTCATCTTCTATGTAAAATTTCTCCAATCCAAAATAACTGTCCCCTCTTAATTGGGAACCTATAAATATCTCCAGATGGTGCCTTGCTTCAGTACCTGGGGCTCTTTCTTCTCGATGGATCAGAAAAATAAGAAGGGCTCCCCACTCGCTTCACTATTATTTTTTAATTTAAAAAAAGGGAGTAATGACTAGTTCTGGCTATATCCCTGCTGTCCACTGGTCCTACCACCATGTCGGGTGCACAGAACACATGGTTGTTGAATAAATGAATATACTAAGCACAATCCCCAGTCCTCAATGCTTTAAACCAAGGTATTGTAATTTTCACAATGGCAGTTTATTTAAATTAAAGTATATATATATAGAGAGAGAGTATTTCAGTTATATAATGCAGCAATTCATGGTGACTGAATCAGTTTGCCAAACCTATATAACAAAGTGCCACAGTCCAGGTGGCTGAAACCACTGAGACTGCCTCACAGTTCTGGAGGATGAAAGTCTGAGATTGAGGGACTTGGATTCCTCCTGGGACCCCAGGGGGATCTGACCCAGGCCTCTGTCCAGGCTGCTGGGGGTTCCTGCCACCTGTGGTGGCCTTTGGCTTGTAGAAGTGCTGTCCCAGTCATCACCTTCATCTTCACATGCAGCTCACCCACTTGTCGGTGTCCGAATGTCTCCTTTCTGCCAGGACAGCAGCTGTGTTAATTAGGGCCACCCTAGTCATCTCCCTCTAGTTTGCTCACCTGTTTAGGGACTAGGTTCAGGGGCTAGGACTTCGCTATGTGAGTTTCAGGAGGACATTATTAAACCATAAGTGCCACTTTACATTTCTGTCACCTGCTATAGTCCACGTCACAGTCTGACTGCTCCAAGATACTGGTAGCCTCCTAACCCAAGCAAGGCTTCCACCACGGGGAGCTGAGACTCACAGCCAAGACAGCACTGTCAACTACGTGGGCTTCGCAGACCCGTTCCCTCCTGGTATTAGGCTGGTGTTTTCCTCTGGCTTAAAGTCAATGTCCTGAGAGGAGATTCTGCATGCGGTTAGTGGAATAAGGGTATTGTAAGTGTATTCTTGGACTTTGGAGGCGCTTTACTCATGCTCAGTCTTTTGAAAGACCTGCGGCCATTGTGTCTACTGTATGGAAACTGGCTTACCGATGATGATTCAGGAATGATTCTTGCCCCAAACCACTAGTCTGCTGGGCTTGGGGAGCATTCATGCTTTCCAGCTGAAGGATTTTTGGCTTTTGAGGTTATATTAGAAATAAACCCTGTGCTGATGGGTGGCACACACCATTGGTGAAGTTGTTCTGAACTCTGAAAAGAATTTTACAAAACCTGTACTTGGACAATTTTGAGCTTTTGAGTTTGTAAGTATGAGGAGGATATCAATTTTATCTCTAGCTGTTAGGTGGATAAAAATGGAACAGAGAGGCATTTTATTTTTTAAGGTTATGCCCCACCCAGGAGTTCTCAAGAATTTCCCAAGAAAACTAGTACTGGTAGATCCAGTCTCTCTGCATTAAAAAAAAAATATATATATATATATATATATATATATATATATATATATATATATATATATATACACAAAACATGGGTTTGGGCAAGTGACTGGTGTTCACAGTGATGGCTTTGAAATAGGAGCAGAGTTCCTGGCTGTGGGTTCCTGGTTGGCTTGGGACTCTTCCTGCAACCCTCTTCCCCAACTCTGTGTTAGTCTTCTCAGACAGGATAGTTTAAACAACAGAAGTTGCTTCTCACGGATCTGAAGCCAGCAGCCCCAGATCAAGGCCCAGCAGGTTTCCGTGTGGTGAGGATAATTATCGTGGCTTGCAGAGGGCCAGCTTCTCACCGTGCCCTCACAACATGCAGAGGGAGAGACACCTTGTGTCCCACTGTATAACAGCCCCAGCTCTATCAGTTTAGTACCCACTCCTATGACCTCCTTTAACCCTTACCACTTCACAGCCCTCATCCCCCAATACAGATAAGGGTTGGGACTCCAGGATTTCAGGGGGGACACAAACATTCAGTCTGTCGCTTCTGCTCTTGGCCCCCCCAAACACATATCTTTCTTACATGCAAAATAGATAATTCCATCCCAATAGTCCTCAAGGTTTGAAGTCAGTCCAGCATCAACTCTAAAGTCCAGCTTCTCATGTAAATAGGACTTGAGTCAGATAGGGTGAATGTCAAGGTGAGATTCTCCTGAGTCAAACGGCTCTCTAGCTGTAAGCCCATGAGAACAGTTAAGTGCTTCCAGAACTCAGCAACATGACCTTCACCAGAGGACACTTCTGGACTATGATAGAGACGTTAGAGGAGGGGCATGTGGGGCCCTCAGCAAGCCCCAGGACAGGCGAGACAGATCCCTTTAGGTCCCAAGACTCAAGAGTAACTCCCTGTGTCCTGTTCTCTGCTGTCCAGGCCTGGACCCCTGCTCCCAAAGTACCAGTTCCCAGGACTTGGAGCCCACCTGGTCACCTTTTCAGGTTTTTTTCCTGGACTCATTCTTTTCTCAGAGACCAAAACCTGATTTTTAATCCAATACAACTAAAGGCTAGTATTCCTCCCTCCTCCCTATCTCAGGAGGCCGAGCCTTGGCCCAGGCCCAGGCCCAAGCTCCACCAGCCTGGGAGATGGAACTAGACCTGAGACACACAGAGAAGAACACCGTCAGGAAGAAGTAGAGAGACTGGGACCATTCCAGAAATTTCCTCCATCCCCAAAGCAAAGAGCCCCCCAGTCAGAAGCAGCAGAGGAGTAGGACACTTCTGCCCAGAGCAGAGGCTTGAGTGCTGTTGGCGTATTACAGTCCACACAACTGCGGCAGGTTGGTGGGGAGCTGTTATTTAATGGTAAGAACCAGTCATTTAGCCTGGTCTGGGGACAGAGCCAGCTGGGTTAAAGAAAGCCTCATGTCATCTCCCACGGATCTCTGGGCAGGTCTCACCCCTCCAACACTAGGCACTCCTAGCTTACTGTTGCATGTCACACTTCACATTTAAAAATTTCTCCAAATCCAAGAATCATAATGAAAGTCATTAAAATAGTACTAAAAATTTACAACAGTCTCAGAAATCTGAAATTATTGACTTAAGCCAAATAATCAAAATAAATCACAAGGAAACTCTGTGGAAGTGTAAGGCCTTCAGCACAACTCCAACCCTAGGCAGGTGTCGGGTATCCCAACCTAGGAATCCAGCTCCTCAGTCTAGACTGGTGCTGGCCACGCTGAACCATGCATATAGTTCCTCTGCTTTTGTTTGTGTTTATTTATTCTAGAACACAAAGTTTTCAAGCCAGCCAGTGAGCATAAGAGGGGAAAAGCGATTGAGAAGGTAGAATTTGGGCCACAGAGTTTACCAAGTAGACACATAAAATGAGGCAAGTAGCTGGCTCCCAGCTCTGTGCCGCAGGAGAGATAAGGACATGGTTATAGGGGGTCCTGAGCTTGCAGGACCGGCACACTTTACATTTGCCTCCCGTGAAAGACACAAATGCTGCAGCAGAAGCGTACTACAGAGTCCTAGAAAAGATCTGTCGAAGTGCACCACGTCCCACACCAGGAAGAATTCACTCCTCACTAAGGGACCACAGCACAGAGGCTGCCGTGTTGAGGGAATGAGCTGGTGATCCTGAAGACTGTGGAGGACTAGCTGCCCAGGGCCAGTCTCCTGTGAAGAGGGCCTCTCTGAGCATCCTGTTTTTACAGCTCTCCACTGCCCTGAGGATTATGGAATGTCCACTGAGTGGCTATGGAATGGCCTAACATGTGTCCTTGGGAATAATTCTTTCTCAAGTGTATGCTGTGGGAAATCGATGGGGGTCAGAAATAGATTCTTAAAAGGAAAAGATTCAGCAAGCAGACCAATTATACACATCCCTGCTATGTAGTCTAACACTCCAAAGATTCTCAGCAACATTCTAGGGGGCGGGAATGGTCATAGGAACTATTTAGGAATCATAGAGAACAGAATCTCCCCAAAGATTTTCCACATTGAGGTCCAAGACAGGTAAACAAAGAACCTCTTCCTCACCTGCCCACAGGTGCGTACCCACACCAGCCATCTGAGGGGCCTCAGAGGTAACATGTCCACTGCGCAGATGAAGGTGATCTTGATCCCTGCCCCCCGACCCTCCTGTCAGTCACCATACACGTGTAGAACTAACAGCAGGTCCTAAGACGAACACACGTGTGCCCCTGCCTGCCCTCCTACCCTCCTTCCTTCTCCCACCCCCACTAGTGGCCTTCCTTTGTTCTCTGTGTTTGGATTCAAGTTGTGCCCTCATTTCCCCCAGCTACATAACATAACAAAAGAAAACAAAAGCAATGGTTTATGCGAGCCCTGAGTCCTACGTGTGCTAGGTATTGAAGTTGGATAGAATGGCTGGCCCTTAGAGGGCAGCTGGCTCTCCTGGGGGCTTCTCAGCACACCCTCAGGATGGCATCTTCTCTGGGGTCTGGGAAGGCATGTGTGAGGAAGCCTCCCCTAGGTCCCCTTCTCTCAGAGTCCCTGGGGTCCTTGGGTGCTCTTATATCTCCAACCCCCACAGTGTTGGTCCTGAGGCTTGGTGGTCCCCTCCAGGATCCCCCTCCAGCCCAGGAGAGGTTCCAGCCCTGCTGGGCAGTAGGAGCTCTTTCTGCATCACACCTGGAGCCTTCCCTGTTCGGGCTTCCTCGGGATGCAGGATGAGGCCTCCACGCCGTGCTTGTGATGTCAGTGGAGCTTTCAGAGTTCCAACAACGCTTTGTCTCCACCAAGAACTTGGCTTTCACTTCTGGACACAGGGCTTTTGTGGACACTGTCTTCAGAGTATGGTTAGTCTTCTTTAAGTGTCAGCACTGAGTATGTTAAGTCATAGGTCCCGGTTCATCACCCAGGCTGCCCAACTGACCATCTGGGCACCTTCAGTCCCAATGCCTGGACCCTTCCAGCCCTATAACTCAAAAGTCCTGCACCTGCCCACAGGTGCCAGCTATTCTCAGCACGTGCTGTGCACCAACTCCGTCTGATGAGTGGTTTCAGATGACTCCAGGGAACCCACATGCATTGCAGGAATGTACCAATAGCAGCTCACAGCCTTTGTCACCATGACTCTCCTCAGGGAAAGGAGCCCAGGCTGGGGAGGCAGCTGCCAACCCCTGTCCTGACCTCTCCCTCCCTCCCTCCCTCCCTGTGCGTTTTTGCTAAGGGCTGTGCCCATTCTCCACAGCACAGCGTGTCTACCACACTGACCAGCTGATGCTCAGCCCCCTGCCCATGCACCCAATTTTCTGTGGGGAGCACAAGCTCTCTGCTTCTTAATGGGTTGGGCTCTGTCCTTGTTGGGGACACCTGTGGTTCTAAGGTTCCAGTATAAGCTAAGGGTGTGTGTGTGTGTGTGCACATGCATGTTCAAGTCAGGCTTTTGAGATAAGTGTGAATGAAGACTGCTTGTGGCTACTCAGGGCACCTACCCAGGCTTTGCTGATATTGAAACTCATGCTGAGTTGCTTGTCTGTCTGGTTCATTCCAAGCCCAGGCCTGGGAGGAAACGGAAATAGTAATGCATGCTCCTCCAGAACTTCAGCATCCTGCACAGGGCCTGGCGGGCTCCTGGGCCACAGATGGAGACACCAGTGAGAACAGGAGTCATGGGAGAGAGGACTCCCGGCCTGTGCTGGCTTCACAGTGTGCTTTTGGCTCCTAGGCAGCCTGGGTCACGAGTAGCCATGGCAGGTAACCAGACTGACCTCCCAGGCCAGACACAGCACCTGACCTTGGCCTGAATGAGGCTGGCACAGCGTCTACTGAAGCAGATGTTGGTTCAGAAATCACATTGTCAGTGAAAAATACTGGTGTCCCCATAACAGTTAACTTGGACACAGGCAAGTTCTCAGTCCTCTCCAAGCTCTAAAGCCATTGGGGGACACTTTTTTTTTTCACCCAATCACATATCCTAAAAGACAGGTAATGAAAAGAGTAGTGAATACATGTATGAAGACACAAATTGGTGTCAACATACTTTATATACAACCAGAGATATGAAAAATTGTGCTGTATATGTATGATAAGAATTGTAATGCATTCTGCTGTCACTTATTTTTTTAATCAATAAAAAAAAGAAAAGAGTAGTGAACACATATTTAGCACTTACTTCTTTTAGATGTTGAGTAGCCGCCAAGATCCAAGACATCAGGCCCTAGTCCTGGTCATCTGCAAAGGTCACTTTCTGTGGAAAAGGGTCTTTGCAGATGTGTGAAGCCAGAGTCTCTTGAGTTGGGGAGATTTTCCTGGATTATCTGGGTGGGCCCTAGATGCAGTCGTGAACACCCTTCAAAAGGGAGACTGAGCAAGGTGTGACTGCGTGGAAGAGCAGATCATCAAGCCATTTGAGCAGAGGGTGGGATGATGCTGTCCCAAGCCCAGGAGTATGGAGAGGTCAGAAGCAGATCTTACCCTAGAGCCTCTGTGAACACCTTCATTTCAGCCCCATGATTTTGACTTTGGACTCCTGGCTTCCAGGACCATTAGGGAACGACTGTGTGCCATTTGAAACCACCAAGTTTGGGGTCGTTTGTTGTAGCTGCCTGAGAGACGAATTCACTGCTCCGAGTGTCAAGATGCAACTCATTCAATCCTCCTCCTCACCTCGCAGGTGGGTGCTGTTATCACCCCACCAGCCTAGAGACAGGAAACTGAGTACAGAGATGGAGAGCCACTTGCTGGTACCCCAGAGGGGTCCCAGGGCTGGAACCCAGGCCCAGCCTGTCTGCTCCAGAGCCTCAGAGCCCTGGTGGCAGGGCAGGGCAGGCTGGCACCCCCATTCTGCTCCTTTCTGTGGGCTACAGGAGCAAGCTGTGCAGGAGCTAGCCTGGGGTAAGGCTTCTGCCCGTCCAGGCACACCCCTCGCTCTGCCCCACCTGCCACGGCTCCCGCTGAGACCCTGGGTTTGCCTGTCTGCACAGAGGACTACTGGGTGAGTAGATGGATTACAGATTGTAGCTGTCCACTAAGGCTTGGGTGTGCAGAGCCCCAGGAGGGGTGTGACTGGTCAGTGGTCCACAGGAAGGGGGCCTTATTATATGGCAGGGCCAGGGCTTTGGCCTGAGCAGCGCAGCAGCCTCCTCATGCTCAGTGGGCGGGACCAATGCCTTCTGCAAGGAGATCAGCCTCGGGGAGGGGTCCCTTCCTGGTGTGGCTTCTTTGGCTTTCCCCCAGCAGGGACTGTCCAGTGAAGTTCTCTTCACATGTCTATGTGTTGCTATCAGAGGCTGATCATTCCTCATATTAAATTTCCTCTGTTCAAACAACTGTGCAGTTTCTGACTCCTGACTGGACCTCCTGACAGATTCAAGGGAAAACTAATGAAGGACCACACTGACTCCAAGCCAGAGCCCTCCTGGAGGCACCACCGCCCTGCCCAGTTGCGTCTCAGAGAGTGTGAAGAGCAGCGGTGGGCATGTGAGATGGCTTCGTGCAGCGGGCTTGGCACGTCCACCATCATCCCAGCACAGCACACAGCTGCTGACACACCTGGTGTGACCTTCTGTGAGTCAGGAGAGGGTGAGCTGCACGTTCCCACCTGCTTCTGACCGAATCCTCCTGTCTGCAGAGGAGATAAACTTCCGGCTTCTTCCCCAGAAGGGAATGTGGCTGAAACACACACCTCTCCACATCTGCCTCTTTCTGACCTGGGAAGCAGCTGGCTGATCTAAATGAGTAGTTTGGGGAAAAGAACTGGCAGGGCCTTCCCAAGGTTATCCTCCTTAGGACAGTACGCAGAGGTGCCCAGTACTGTCCTCACACGCCCCTCCTGCACCAGGAACCAGGAAGGACCCACTCGATGCTGCTGCTCAACCCATCTGATAAGCCTTCCCCAGCTTCTACACAATCGAGCGTCTACTGGGGACATGAGCAGAGAAAGGAGCTGGGGTGGGGGCGCTGCCATGGGAAGTTCAGGAGATGGAGCTGACCCCCACCTGAGGCAGGGACTCCAGCACTCCAGAGGACTTTGCCAGCCAACCTGGTCCAGCTGTTCCCGTCTGTGAAAGCAGGTTAGAGTCTGACTCAGTGAGGGCCCAGGTCTGATTGTTACTCACTTATGACTTGCAAGACCAGTTCAGGGGACTCCACTAAAACCTAGTTGTCTGGGGGCTTTTCTGACCTTTCAATTCCGTGAAGCAGGTAAAACCGAACAGTGTGTTGAGATACACCTGTACATCCCATGAGAACCCTAGATGTATTCCAAGCCAGACCGTGACTGGTCTATATCCTGATCTTGGTCCCCAGAAAAACTCTAGACCTCTGACCCCCACCCTGCAAACCTGCTCCCAGGATATTACAGAGGTGCCACCCAGGCTGGGGCAGTGCTGATGGGGCTGGATCTGACTGGAGGTGGAGCCTGGGGCTGTGCATGGGCTCCTGACAGGGGGGCAGTGTGCCCGGTAGGTCTTCCAGTCCTCCAGCAGTGCTCCAGAGGGTGACCAGGACTCAGGCTGTGCTTGTCCCAAGCAGGAAGTCAGATGCCAGCCTGGGGGAGGGGCCTCACAGAGTGTAGCTACTGTGGAAGGGGACACTGTCTTGGTCTTGGGTGACGGTCTGAGATGTGCTGCTGCAGGTGCGCTGGTCAGGCGGCAGAGCCCTGTGCATGCACGACAGTGCTCTAGCCTGGTGTGGGGACACACAGCTAGCAGCAGATTCACTCCTGAGCGCTCACAGCTCAAGTTTGTAAAACACACAGTCGTCGGGAGGCTGCAGGGGAGCTGACAGCCATGGCCCCGTCACAGAACCATGGTCACTGTCAACCCATGAAGCATCTCTGGTGGAGAAGGGTGCAAAGCCCTTGGGTGGGCTGACACCACTCTAGTCCTCCCCAGAGTAATTGTCTGCACTGTGTCCCTTCCACATCCTTCAGTGACAAGTTCTTGGCCACCACAAAGTAGCTCAGCCTGCGGGTGTGTCCCGAGGAAAGGACACTCTCCAGCCACAGTCCCTGAGACACATGTTTCTCTCGTGTGAAAGCCCAGGGTGTGCAGAGGAGCAAGCCCAACCTCTTCCTCTCGGGGACCCGACTGGCTGGGGAAGTGCAGTGGTCAGCCTGCAGCCCTTGACCCACCAGGGTGCTCTCGGGAGGGGATGAGGCAGGGATGGTCGTGTGTTCCTCATAGGGTGCCACCACAGGGGTGTGTGTGAGTATGTGCCACGATGGGGTGATACTGGGATGAGCAGGAATCTACGGAATCAGAAACCAGCCAGATTGCAGGACTCCCGCGCACACTGGGTCTTCTTCAAAAACCACACCTGGTGCCAGAGACAGAAACACACCCTGGAAGGAGAGGCAGCTGCTGACTGGGTGGGAGGGCAGCTTAACTGTGGGTCCTCGAGGCCCACGGCAGCTCAGAGGCAGGCGCTCCCTGCAGCCATCCTCTCCACCAGGTGACCAGGCTTGGTCACCTTCCGGCTTCCCTCTGCTCTACTTTTCTGATTGGCCTTTGCTCTCACATCTGCCTCTGAATCACCCCATCCCTGGATGTGCTCCAGTGCCCTGCAAAGGGCTGGTGCCCATGTGGCCCTGCTCTGCTCCCTGGAGCCCAGACACCTTGCCAGGTGCCCGCTGGGAGTCTGCCAGCCCCGCCTAGGCCTCTGCTGGATTAGAGCCTTCCTGGAATCTGATCAACCCTTCTCCTTTCTGGTCAGTCTTTCCTGAAGCATGAAAAAAGTGAAGCCCAGATAATTTAAAACACATGGACACAAGTGAATTGAAAGGCTTAAATCTGCTTAGAGAAAGGGACAGAGATGGCAAATCCACAATTGATGAGCACTCATCAACCTGTTCTGTGCTAGCCTGTCTGTCTGTCTCTGGGCACAAAAATAATGCCATTCTTCCAAAACTGTGCACACTGAAATGCCTGGGGAGGCCTTGTACTTTCCTCCTGTTACACCAGCGAGGCCCTTGAAGGGTCTGAGAACAGGCTGGAAGAGGTCAGCTCTTTATTACTGCTCCAGCAGAGAGAGAGCAGTAGGTTTTTCTGAAGATCATGAAAATTGAAAGGGAACTTAGTGTAGACCTGGTGACCAATAGGTGACCTGCCACATGCCGGGCATCTCTGTGAAGGAGAGGGACAGCAGGTGAACAAGCCATTCCAGGAGGAACCCAGGCAGAAGACAATGGCATGTCATGATCCCAGGTAGCAGAAGAGCAATAAAGAAAACAAGTCAGGGTGAGGGGATCAGGAGCCGTCATCCATCCTAAGGCATAAGTCAAGCTGTGGCTTGGAAAAGGCAGCCTCGCCAATAGCACTTTGCCAGAGAAGGTGGCTTTTCAATGCCTGAATGAACAACAGGGGAGTGCAGCAACGTGGAAAAGCACACTCTGCCTTCCTATTGATTTACTTTGTACATGTTTAGTGTATTTTCAAATTCCAATCACGTTACAGGAGGTCATCAGGTTTGTACACTTATCAAGCTGGATTTGGTGTAAGGACGTTTCAGAAACATTCATCAAATTAATTAGTTCCTTTGTGAGGACTGATAGAGGCAGCTAGAAACTGAGAAACTTTTATTTTGATTATTCAGATTTGAAGAACAGACAGTCAAACTCCACGGAAATTGTGGCTGAGTTATCAGGGAAACTTTTATTCTAGTCATATTACAATTTTCTTCATAAAAGAAACATGGATGATGAAACTAGATATACTCTCCTCTTTGTCTGAAAAATGGTATCATCTGGCTGCTAATTTGGAATTTCATGAATGGGAACCTGAATGTTTCCATCCCTAGAAGACAGAAGGGGATAGAGTCATGGTGCTAACCAGCCCTCTGTGTCCAGGTCTCCCCCTGAAGCTTTCCCAGGGTACTAAACCCCAGGGAGTCCAGTGTTCAGACATCGTCATATGGGAAGCCTCTTCTCTGAAGATCCACCGACTCTTCGGGATGCCTCTGTAGAGACGGAGTTTTTGTGCATCTGCTGGGTAGCATTGCCACTTGCTCAAGGTGTTTACCAAGGAGATGCGATCTGGAAGAGAGGAACTGGATTTGCACGATGGACCTGTTGCACAATTCCTGGTCTTTGGGCTGCAGGATGTGAGGCTCCTTTCCAGAGATGCAGTCTTCATTCTGGAGATCACTGGAACTGTTCCCTAAGTCAATCAAATGGATTTGGAAGCAATAGTTAGAGCAAAGGAAAGGAATATGGTCTTCACTCATCTGGAATTGACAACTGTTTTTTCCCATTTGTTTACTTATTTTAAAGTATCATTTAAAATTATTGAATTGTATTTAAATTAAAGTGGTTTCAATACATACAGCAGGTTCAACATTCTAGGCACTTAGCCCTTCACAAATACTATATTGAACCCCTCCTGGTAACAACCCTTGACCTGGGCTCTATTTTTGTTGAGTTGGTTATACAGATGAGAGAATGAAGACTTCCAGAAGTTCATGAGTGTCCAGAGTCACATTTTATTATCTTTGCCTAAAAAATATTTCGCTTGATTTAATATTAATTGAACAATTGGTTTTATGTTTCAGTTTTACTTTGCAAAAGATATATATTTTGAGTATATGATTACATTTTACTTTTTAAACACGATCTAAGGCCCTGTTTTTCAATAGGCGCACTGTGTGGGACAGATGAATTTGTGTATAACTCTCTTCATGTCCTTGCCTTCTGATTCCATTTTCTGCAGCTAACCTCTGCTTTTTATTTCTTAAATAGTAAGAATCTTTTAAATTTTCTCTTCCCATATATTTGGCATAGTTTTATTATCAGTATTTACTTTTAACATTTAAAATAAGTTTAGTCAATTTCTCAGATTCTCAGTTATGAATGCATCAGTATACAGATTCTCATTTGTACATTTTTTTTAATTTTGTGTTTATGTTTGAACTGAAAAGTTCATTTGTAACATGAAAATACATACAAATGAAAATACAAGTACTTTATATGTGATGTATTTATATTTATACATATAAAGGAAAAAGAAAAAAGCCCAAGCCTTCTGGACTTAGAATGACCTTACAATTATAAATTTCACCCTTCGAATGGTGTTGTATTATATGAAGCAACTTTTTTGGTGGTTGATTCCAACTTTTTTAGGGACTGATTCCATGGCCTGTGCATGCCCAGCAAATGCTCCACTACTGTGCCACAGCCCAACCTTGACATGACAATCCTTTTCTCTGCCACAGATGCCGGTGTAAATTATAATGAGGATGAGCACATGTTTGACGCTGCATCCTGATGTTTCATTGGCTGGCCTTCCAAAAATAAAGCTCCATGAATATTCTCCATGATGCCTTGATCCACATACATTCCCTATCTCATTGTATGAGACAGATGTGCACAGGTGGCACACTTAGGAGGGCACCAGGGTGAATTCTAGAGCAAGGAAATCATCTCAAGGGATGAACGAACCAGGTCAAAAATGAAAAGGCTGAGCATTGACCTTTTGAACGCCCCATACATTTCCAGAGAAAACTAATGCAAACTCACACCCAGAGATATTTTCAATGCATCCATATAATTCAAAATGTGTGTAAAGACTGAAGTCCCTCAGCTCCAATGAAATCACTTCAAACACTTTATCTAGTAGGGATTTTTAAAAACACTTTTAAGGCAAAATTTCAAAAAAGAAAAACAAAACAGAAACCATTTTTTTCCCTAGAAAGGAGTTTGGCATAACAGACATGGGGATTTTCCAGCATGTATACAGCCCACTCTCCTCTTGATACTCTTCATAAAAGTGTCACCGTGACTCAGAAATTCAAGATGCCACCGTGCTCAAGGCTTGAGTAAAATGCCCTTCCATAATGCAGTTGGCTTTAATGTTTTCTTCCCAAGCCAGGAGAGCTGCCTGTCTGCACACGGCTATGATCTCTGCTCCTGAGTATGTATGGGTTTGCAGGATGAGTTCACTCAGGTCAGCCGCATTACTCATTGGCATAGAGTGAAACTTCAGGTTAAATATTTCCCTTCTAGTTGCTGCATCTGGTAAAGATACATAGATGATTCTACCAATTCGTCCAGGCCTTGTGGAGGTTGGAGAGGAGAGGAAGGGGGCACAGGGCAGCTCTTCCTCACTGTGTGCTAAGATTATTCTGTTTTTATCTCCTAGTCCCATGGGGGACTAGGAGATAAAAACAGAAGGGAGAATTTGTAGAGAATGATTTATTCACTGAAGAAAGAGTCATGGGAACTTAATATGCAGAAACAGTAGGGTAAGTCCAAGGAGGATCAGTACTCTGAAAAATCAGAAAATAAGCTTTAATAAAAAATAAATAATATAGAAAACAAAGAAGGAGGAGATGGAATCCAGGCAAAATAATCTATTATAAAATGATAGGAACTCTTTTCTAGGAAAACAGAAATTGAAAATTTACATGAAGAAGAAGATAGATAATACACTAGACCACTGACAATAAAACACAAAGAACAATTAGACAAAAATGGCTTCCAAATAAAAAGTAACAGCAATAATTTTACAAGTTTTATCACATCTTGGGGGAACAGATAATTGTTATTTGTTTTAAAACTTCCAGTTAATTGTGCAAAGTTGGGGGTTGCCGTGGATCACGGAGGCAAAATGTACTGAGCACAGAGAAACTACCAGGTGCAAGATGAGATTCATGATAAATTCACATTTAAGTCTACAGAAGGGAGTTTAATTCCACACAAGGAACTAAAGCTTCCACACAGGAGATGGCCAGGAAGCAGGGGAAAGGGCCCCAGGCCTCTCAGGGGCAAGGAGCTGCCTGCCGCGGCCTCAGCTTCCCACTGCACTTAAGGGGGCGATTCTTGGGAGGATGCCAAGATGGAGGCCCAGGCACACCTGCTGGCCCTCTGCACCCGCCCACATGCCTGCGGGAGAAGCCCTCCTGGGAATAGGCTGTCCCTCTCCTCACCTGTCACTAGTGCACGTGCCTCTGCCTGGCCAAGCCCAACAGGACTCCCTTCAGCAGAGCCCCAAAGCACGGGTTTGGGGAGGCAAGCAGCCCAGAGTGGTGCACGGGGCTTGTGTCACCTCGCATCCCAGCACTCCTGGTGGGGCACACTACCCATCACATAGAAAGACAATGCAAACTTCCCTCTGAAGAGTCCTGATAGGAATCTGCCTGGAGGAGTAGAGACCAGGGTTTCTGACCACCCCTGGTCATTTGCAAATAATGCAGGGGCACTAGAGCTTCCCACTCTGGAGCTGAAGGAGTGCAAGCCTGTCTAGGGGGGAGAGAAAGGGAGAGAGAAGGGAAACTGTATGGAAATGGAAGGAGACCCTCATTGCTACACAAAATTACATATAAGAGTTTGTAAGGGGAAAGGGGAAAAAAAAAACAAGGGAGAGAATTAAACAACAGCAGATGGGGTAGAGAGGGAAGATGAGAGGGAAGGGGAGGGGGGATAGTAGGGGATAGGAAGGGTAGCAGAATACAACAGTCACTAATATGGCATTATGTAAAAATGTGGATGTGTAACCGATGTGATTCTGCAACTTGTATTTGGGGTAAAAAATGGGAGTTCATAACCCACTTGAATCAAATGTATGGAAGATGATATGTCATGAGCTTTGTAATGTTTTGAACAACCAATAAAAAAAAAGAAATGTTGTGGTTTAGGTATAAGGTGCCCCCACAAGCTCACGGGGGAGACAATGCAAGAACATTCGGGGGTAAAATGACCTGGTTGTGAGAGTCTTAACCCAGTGTGTTAATCCCCTGATGGGACTGAGTGCTAACTGGAGGTAGGTGGGTGTGGCTGGGGGGGGGCTGGGGGCGTGGCTTTGGGGTATATATTTGTATCTGGGGAGTAGAGTCTCTCTGCTTCCTGACCATCATGTGAGCTACTTCGCTCTAGCATACTCTCTCCTGCCACGTTGTTCAGCCTCACCTTGAGCCCCGAATGCACCTGGCGTTCTGTGGACTGAGACCTCTGAAACTATGAGCCCCAAATAAGCTTTTCCTCCTCCAAAATTGTTCTAGTCAAGTCTATTAGTCACAGAAGTGAAAAAGCTGACTCAAAATATGAAATATTGAAATATCTCCACTGGCGCCTGTGAAGGGCCACTGGTGATCACAAAGAGCATTCACAGACACACATGTACACACACACACACACACACACGTGCACACATACACATGGGCACACACACACACATGCGGGCACACACACATACACATGGGCGCACACACATGTGAGCACACACACATGTGGGCGCACACACATACACATGGGCGCACACACATGGGCGCACAGATACATATACACATATAAGCTAATGAAACTTCACTTAGGGGGCCCACCACTTGCACTGACCATTTCTAAATCTCAGAACCAATTTCATACATATTTTTTTTTAATTTACAAAAGCAGTACGTATTTGATGTCACAACCTCAACAACATAAAATGTGTCTTAGGATAAGAACAGCACCCTGTGCTTCTCAAACTGGCACCACCCACACCTCTTCCTTTTCTCTAAAAATTCCCTAAGAATTAAAAAAAAATCAAATAGTGATGCACACATTACTTGATAATTTTCTTTAAACTATAGATAAATGTACATGCACACTTGTATGCACACTCCAATGTGCATGCACACTCATGCTCAACACACATTTCTGGGTGGTTCACTTCCATGGCAGAACACATGAGCACACCATGGCTGCAGGACTATCAGCCTCCAGCAGAATGTCCTCACTGTTACCCATCCTGGCCCCTCACTGGGAGCCACCTGATGTGATTGTCTTCCTGATCTTTAACCAGCTTTTTCAATATTGTGACCAAAAGACCTGATAAGAACAACCTAAAGAAGGAAATTTTTATTTTGGCTCACAGTTTCAGAATCCATCATCAGCTGACTCCACTGACTGGGATGGAGGTGAGACAGAAAACATGGTGGAAGGGTGTGGCAGGAGAAAGCAGCTCAGGACATGACCACCAGGAAGCAGAGGAGAGCGCTGATCACCAGGGACAAAATATAAACCCCAAAGGCACATTGCCAGTGACCTGCTTCCTCTAGCCGTACCCTGCCTGCCTGTAGTTACCCCCTAGCTAATCCCTATCAGTGGATTAATCCACTAATCGGGTGGTGCTTTCATAAGTTAATCATTTTACCTTGGAACATTCTTGAATTGTCTCACACATGAGCTTTGGGGGGACACCTAAAGTCCAAACCATAACACCAGCTTTGTCCCAGTCTCAGTCTCAAGTGGCCCATGGAATTGTTCCAAGAAGTTCTACAAATCCAGACTCACCCACACTCAGGACCTCGGGCTCTGGTGATGGCCCAGGGACAGCTTGCTTCAACTCTCAGGGGATTCCGAGGGCACTGAGAGATGGAGATCATGGCTCTGTGAGCCTTCTCATGGGAGGACTTTAGGCCCCGTGATGGGGTCCCTCTGTGGGGGGAACACCTAGGGGTGACACCAAGCTTGTTCTTAGTGCTGATCTGGAATCTTCTCTGGTGTTGGTAGGCCCCTTGCACTCATATCTCTGGGTGGTTCTCGTGGCTATCGGAATCTTCTCAGTGGGAAGGCTCTGTACACAGGTTTCTGGGTGGTATCAAGCATGTTCATAGTTATACTCTGGAATCTTTCCTGTGTACTTAGATCTCTGGGTGCACATGAAAGGGAAGATCCAGGCACCTTTCTAGAAGCAATGTCATACCCCCGTGTGCCCTGTGCCCTAGGGACCTGCCCCTAGGATGCGGTCTCCAGCTAGCTCTCTGGATCTCACTGACCAGATTATACAGCTGCCCATCTCTATAAACCCTGCATGGAATGCCTCTGTGTTCCTCAGCGATCGGATTTAGTCGTAGAGACTCCCACCTCAGGCTCTGGAACGGAAAGATGATCATGGATAAATATTTGTGTTTTTCCCCAACATTCTTTCCTGGTCAATAGAGACCCTACTGACTCAGACTGGTCCGAGACGCGGCAAGACTGAGATCAAGATGCTACTAGGGTGGGTCCTTGTCAGCCTGTGAGGACGAGTCTGTTTGGGCCCTCTCCTGGCTCTGAGTGCTTTCTGGTCATCCTTGATGCTCTCTGACTTACAAAGGTCTCTGCCCTCATCCTCACATGGCTTTCTCCTGTGTGCATATCTGTTCCCAAATTCTGTTTTTATCAGAGCACCTGTCATCCTAGCTTAGGGCCTGCCTCATTTGTACTTGATTCACTCCTTAAAGACCTTATCTCCAGACTAGGTCACCTTGTGTGTGCCAGGGGCTAGGACTTCAATGTGTGAACTTGGTAGACGGCATGATTTAACCCATACCCTGATTAACCTATTATCTTCCAACAAACAGAGGAAGGAAAGGTCCTTAGCCACCCCTTGGAGAGTGTGACTGGGGGTGAGCAGAAAGCTCCCTCTTTTACGGGGGCACCACAGTCCTGACCTAAGGCCATGCACAGCTAACCTCGACCTGTCCCTGCTCACACTGCAGATGTTCCTGGAAGTTCCACCACAGGAACACCACCTGCTCCAGTTCACGTCTCGTGCTGTTGAACTGGTAACACGGGGACCAGCAGCACCATTTCCTTACATTAAAATTCACGAAAGGATGAGGCTTGACACCCAAAATAGACTGATAGCAAAAATGGCACATTTCTGTCCTTCACCTTTTCCCTATCTGGCCAGGTAGCCTTACAGCTCTCCCCGGGCTACCGGTGACCTGCTTGCTGTAGAATATGGCGTGTGACAGCCCAAGGCCAGGCCCCACAGGCCCTTCCTGTACTGCTCTTCATCTGAATCCACTCACCATCGACAATGGCTCAGCCTGTAGGGCAAGAGGCACTGTGGGACCCAGGTGAGCAGGGCAGCAGGAGGAAGCCATCCCCCAACCCCACAGCACGCCTGGTCACAGCCACGGAGGCCAGCAGCCCTGCTCCACCTCCCAGTGCCCAACCAGCCTGCAGCTCCACAGACATACAGCAGAGGCTCCGATTGCAGCTATGGGAGGTTCTGTGGGGCAACTGACAGCTGCTGGCAGGCCAGCCTTCACCAACCGCCCGCGGCCTCCAGCAGAAGGAAGCAGGCCTGGGCTTGCCAGAGCCCTGGTTCCTATGAACAGAGGCTGTGAGAACACACGCATGTCTCACTCCCCAGCCGTCCAGGTGACAGCAAGCGCCTTACTGTAAGAGGGCCTGTGGAATCCCAATAGAAGTCATAAAATCAGCAATGTTAAATTTGCAATGATGATCATAAAATGCATAAAACACATAATTAATCTTGTATAATGACTCAATGAATTATTATTATTTAAGTTAAATGATAATTTAATTCTGTGTTTAACAATGGAGGAAGAAGCTCACAAATGTCTTATTTTGAATTCAGGAATCTAACGTTGTCTGTTCCCCTTGGTTCCAACTTTCCTTTCTTTCATCTTTGAAGACTCAGAGTGAAGGAGGAATGCAGATTCTAGAGCATGGTCAGCAACAGAATTGGCATGCAAGCTGCTGACATACCCCTCAGGCATTAGGACATTACGAGTTCATTCCCGTGGACCAAGGCTAGCTATCCCACTGCCACTGATGAGCTGAGCTCCTCGGGTTCAGTTAGGACTTAGATGAGGGATCCTGAGGAGACCCAGGGCTGTGCCAAGTCTTGCCAACCAGTCCAAAAGAACCTCCATGTCCCTCATTTCTGAAGCTCCCCTGTCAGTCTTCATGGTGAGTCCCAATTTTCACACAATTCCTAAGACCTGTTGCCCCGACCTTATTTTCTATCTAGATTCAGAATTTAGCTTCTCACATCAGTATCCCCTTCTCGTGCTCTTCATATGCTTTCTATTTATTATTTTTTTTATATTGCAAGGGCATTCTTTCTGCTTTGGACCTATGAGCCATCCTTTCGGGGTTGGGGACTGGGGAATGACTTGAGAAAGCGTCATAAGGCCTGACCTGGTATCACTCTGCCACACATCAGGTAGGGTCAGGTGAGGTCAAGTGACCTGCTTACACTTCTCTGGGGCCTCACTTCTCCTATGCCCCCAGCAAGTATTGACAAGATTCACTTTAGACGGCAGTTATTTGGCACTAAGTTTTTCATTGGAATTGTGCTCTTCTAATCTGTGCAAAGTAATAAATAGTGACATTAATCTTTTGGAAAGCAGTATGAGCGGCAGGAGTTTTTCAACAGGTCCTTGTGACAGTTTTCCCCCTTAAGCGTCCACAACCAAAGTAATTCCAGTTTGTATGACACCTGACTAGTCCCCTCTGCGCACATCATGGATCAGGAGCAGGAGTACAGGGTGAACGGCCTTCACAGCTCACAAACATGCACACATCTCTTCGGTTTTTGGTGTGAGAACAGTGTTTGATGTTTGGTGTACAGTCTGCCCATTGCATTGCTTTGGTTTAAAATTGACTCCTATTAGAAAAGAGCTATGACCGAGTTCCATCCTTATGACCTGAAGTTCCCTATGTTTCCCCATGGTGATAGGCACTTGCTTCTTTGATCTGAAAAGGTCACTGGCATGGGGTAAAGCACCATAGCCAGGTACTTGGGGAGCACTTTCTTTTCATTGTGCTTTAATTTTTATTCCCTATCAAACATAGCCTTGATTTTTTGAATGACTTCATGAAGGAGAACCTGCTGTCAGAATACAGGCAACTGTTAACATCTGTTGGACTAAAAAAGTAGTATCTGCCACATTTTTGTGGAAAGAGCCAGATTGTAAGTCTTTGGGGTTTTGTTGGCCACACAGTCTCTGCTGTGACACCTGAGCCTTGGCATTGTGAAGCAGTCATGGACAATCTGTAGACAAATGAGCCAGGTTTCAGTGAGACTTGACTTGCAAAAGCAGTTGGCCAGACCAGTTCAGGCTCTAAGCAAAGTATAACAACATCATTTTTCTAAATTAGACCTTAAAGTTCAGGGCTAAATTCTCAACTTGTCGCAGACTGAAGGATTATCTCTGCTTGAATCCTTGAAATATTTGTCCTTAGAGTTATATTTGTAGGATGTTTTTAATTAAAGAAAACTCTACATCCAAATTTGAATCCTTGTCTTCCTTTTAAAAGCCAGGTCGAAGACCGGCACAGTGGTGCATGCCTATAATCCCAGCGCCTTGGGAGGCTGAGGCAGGAGAATCTAGAGTTCAGAGTCAGCCTCAATAACAGCCCTAAGCAGCTCAGTGAAACCCTGTCTCTAAATAAAATACTTAAAAGGGCTGAGGATAAGTGCCTCTGGACTCAATTCTGGGTAAAAAAGAAAAACAAATGGTTCTATCTGGCCCCCATCACTATTGCTACAACCCACACACTGGCCACTCACTTCCAACTGTCCCCCTTTTATGTAATATTTTTAATTATTTATTTATTTGAATTAGGTATATATGACAGCAGAATGCATTTTGACTCATTGTACACCAACGCAACACAACTTCTCATTTTTCTGGCTGTCCCTTTTGCAGGGGACCTGTGTGCTGCCATTTCCCCTAGCCTCCAGCCTCTCCCTTTGCTCCCTCCTGAGCCTGAGAAGCAGCTTTGAGTAACTGCACAGTGTTCTAAGATCTGTTACCCACGTCAGTTCCCAACTGTACCCACAGGCTGGAGTCTGCCCTCTCCTATTCTAGGATGAACACTGGATTCCACGTACAACTAGAGGAAATGGGAAACTTGCACCATTGTAAAGAACAGCATTTACTTTTCACAATGGAAAGAAACTGATTAAACACTGTTTTGGTTTTAGTCTTTTAAAAAGACCCTAATAGTGAATCATTTTATATCAACCATTCTTCTTTCATTTCATCCATTTGAATTTATAAGAGAGAGGCCCTGGTCATCTCCATTGGGAAACTCAACTCGGAAACTCTGATTCCCTTTTATGTTATACTGGACACAATTGGAGGTAATTAGAAACCCCATTTACCAAACATGCAAAGTCCTGTACTCAGGAGAAAGAGAAATTCTGCCTCCGTCTGAAGAACATTTTGGAGACATCCAGGCACTGTCCAAGCTCATTCTCACCTTTCCAGGTGAGCGCAGGTTTGCTGAGAAAAAAAAAAAAAATAGAGGGCATTGAGGGAGGAGGATGACAGGTGATTTAAGTTTACTCCAATTCAGTCCTTTTGGTAAAAATTTTGTGTTTTTTGAACAATACTTTCAAATGAGAGAGAGAGAGAGAGAGAGAGAGAGAGAGAGAGAGATAGATAGATAGATATCGATCGATCTGGAGCAGGAGCAGCTCAGGCCCAGCCAGATGATCTGCCCAGCATGGTTGACACTCAGGACTGCCTAAGGCAAGAAGTCCACTGTGAGCTCTCCCTGGGCACCTACAGGCTCCACGCAGGCTGGCAGAGAAGTGCAGAGCACACCCACCACATTTTCTCATGCAACCTTTCTCCAAAATTTCAAATTCAGCAAGGTCAGACCATACTGAATGTGAGAGACCCTGCAACTACAGCAGCAGAAGTCCAAGACCCAGGACCTAGGGAAAGTATGGGAGTGGGAGAGCAGCCAGCAGAGAAGTACCCTTTGCATGTACTCACAAGGGTGTAGACACATTCATGTACTTATACACGCCTGAATGCATGAACTTATTGTGCAATGATGTACACATGTGGTCGGTAACCCTACCGTATAATCCAACAGGCCAGCAGTGAAAGAGTGAAATTCCTGGATCACCAAGCTCCACGCACATGAGCTTACACACAGCCCCGTGCGTGCCCAGCCCCATGCGTGCCCAGTATGGTTGGGCGCCCTTTGGTGCTCATGCAATACCCTCTGCAGGGCGATAAGAGGGTATCTTCTGCACCCTCCAGAGGGCCCAGGGTACAGGCAGGACGCGGAGAAAGCCAGGGCGGTTAGAAAGCAATCCTGCTGGCTGCAGGTGCTCTGCTCTTTGAGCTGCACAAGTCCAGCCCTCCTGTGTGTGAAGCCGGCTGCCCAAGGCTAACCGCAGAGTCCTGCAACCCAACAGCAGGTCTGCTGGGTCCTCTTACCCTTTTTTACCCAACCCTCCTCTTCTCTCCCCCCTCCTGTCTTCCCCTCCTGTCTTCCCCTCCTTTCCCCTCCTCCCAGGCTCTCCCAGGGCGGGTGCTCAGCCGCCCTAGCCACTGGGGCTGCCACTCCACCCCCCCAGCGCTGCGCGGAGGCGCAGTAATAACCTCGGCAGGGCGCTGGAGTGGCGGCTGGAATCCTGAGCCGAGCCCGGGTGGGATCTTCGCTGCACGCTTGCACACTGGTGGCTGGCTGCTGCCCGGCTGCGGACCATCCAGTGACCAGCCCTCACGGCCGAGCGCCCCTGGATAAAGCCCTGCGAACTCTACTCAGGAGCGCACCGCCAGCTTGCGCGGGGAGACCGGGCTATGAGGGTCCCAGGCTGCGCGACGCTCTGGGTGCTGCTGCTGGCGCAGGTCTGCGTACAGGTGAGTAAGGTGGGCTTCTGCCACAGGAGGTAGGTAGCCGTGCATCCCTGACAGGTGGGAACGCGTCCCTCCCGGGGCTCCTCTCCCGCAACCCCAGAGGTCTCACCAAGGTGTTTTCCAGCAGGCACCTGCGTGCGCGATGGAACCCGCAGCTGCAGCGGCTGGAAGCCCTAGCGTCCCGCATCTGCCCCCTCCCCCGGAGCGGCCTGGAGGAATGGAAACCGGCGGTAAGTCAGCGAATTGGGGTCTTCTAATCCTTGCAATTTAGCAGCTCGTAAAAACCCCACCGCTGGTTTATAAACCGCTGCGAATGTTCCTAACTCCAAACTCTGCTTTTAAGACGTTTCGCTGCATTCTTCAAACAGCCTGAGTGCGCGCTCACGAGTGGGCTTCCACCGATATTTATATTGAAATTCCTGATATAATAGTCACGGTGTGCCAGTTTTAATAGTAAGAAAGAGACAAGGAAATATATTTTACTTTTAGAAAATTAGAAGAGCCTAGGCAGGGTCTAGACCAATGTATAGGTGAATGTACACCTCGTTGTTGTAAAGTCTTTACCAGAGTTTCTCTCTTCCCCTCCTCTCCCCCACCCCAAGTCTCCCTCTGTATCTAACTATCAGAGTAAGAGACAAAAGGCTGTCATTTTTCCACAGTGCTTGTGATCTAAGTATAAAAGTTAATGCTTTTCAAGAACGGAGTCACAAGTGAAGCATCATAGAGAGTGGAATGGCTAATTAGCTTGTTGTGATGTCATCAGTAATGTTTGTGTTCTGTGCCACGATTTGGTAGGGAAGGAATCTGATCCTTCTACAATGTGTGGTTTGGCTTCTGCTGCTTACAAGTGGCTTTTGCAGCATCTGAGTGGAAGGGGTCTCAGATAAACGAGAAAGCAGATGTGTGACATTGGTTTCTAGGTGGATTCTCTCTGTACCCCGCGTGACAGCAGTTACTGGATGTTAGTTCTCCGTATCATTTTTCCACAGGGAATGACATTGGCTTTTAGAGGAAGAGTTAGGTTTGATTATTTCAATGTGTTCTTAGAAAACCTAGGAAAGTAGAGTTAATGATCACAAATTCTTCCATGCAGTTTCTTCATCCTTTTTAACAGAAAGACAAAATATATATGCATTAGCTGTTGAAATTCTGTCCCACTGAATGAATATGTGAATTGTACATATATGTAAGGAGATTGATGCTAGACCGTGGGCCCCTTTGAGCACCACCAGAGGGCGCTAGATACAAATAATATAAAATGTTTAAAAATCACTTTCCCTGTAGTTAAGGGGAAAGTTAACTCTGGGTCTGTTTAAAGCTCCCTTCCCAAGCGATCCTTATCTCCTTTAATGCTTCTCTCCCCATGCATTCTACAACATGATCATATTAGAAGTTAATGGTCCACCTTCACGTATTTCTTTTAAGATGTGGTAAAAAAGTACTTGTTTTAGAATAAAATCATGAAAATTCCAGAGGGACTCAGGATATTTTAGAGTATTTTATAGCATTTTTGAAGTTTATTTAGAGCAAGAACATTATAGATAGAGAACTATTCAGGAAGAAAAGCCTGTGCTTCCTGCCTAAGACTTGGGCTTCCTTACCTTTCCTGTGAGCACGGAGGGAAGCAACTTTTTGTCACCTTGTCAGCTGGTATCGTTAGCACAGTGTGCCCATGATAGCCACTTACCTGGCTGGGTCAGAACCTGAAGCAGGTGTGAGCCATCATCAGGGAGGTTCTGTCTTAGTAGACACACCGCCCCCACCTCCCCAACCCTCTTGTGCTTTAGCTGTTTAATTATGAAAGGCTGAACTGAGAAAGTGGGCAGCAGTGGACAGTGTCTACACCTCCAGAGAAAAGACCACTCAGCAGTACTCCCTGCTTGGTTCTGGAGTAGCAGAGCTCTTCATGTGACCTTGGGATCAGCTGACTGTGGGATGTCAGGTACCCATGATACAAGTTGATTTTGAAATAACTATCTGGGGCCCTGATTTTTGTTCCAAGTAACAATTCCTAAATGTTGCTGGGTGTCTGAGTGATCAATCTCCCAGTGGAGAGAGCATACCATTGATGTCCTCGATCCATTCCATTTTCAGACTCCTAAGAAACATGCCAATTTTTTTGGTTTTGTTTTTGTTGTTGATTCAACATTGCTTTTTATTCGTTAATAGGAGATTAAATGCTCTTTCCTACAAATATATCTTTGTAATAAAAATCCTGGCTCTGTTAAACCAAAGACCCATCACAGATTGCTAACTTTTTAATTTCCTAAGTAAGGTTTAGAAGTTCTTTAGAACTTGCTTTAACTGGATGTAAAAGATATGTGTTCGTGTGTGTGTCTGTTTGAAGTTTGCAATGGTTTACATTCAGACACCTATATGCCAGGAGACAGGGCAGTCTCTGGATGGCCCAGCAGTCTGCTTGTAAATGTTTGACAACCTCCCCTTTCGGGGGGAGGTCTTGGGCACCAGTTCATACATTTGATTGGATTCCTGTGGTGTAAATATCCCATTGCTGCCAACTCCCAGCCACCAGTGTGACGTCACTGAACACAGAGGAGGAAGCAAAGTGCCTGGAGCTGCTACCTGCTGGCCCCCCAGGCTCACCAGGGGGTCTACACCCGCAGTGGTCTTTTCTACACTGACTCCTTCTAGACTTGAGGCTGTGTTCAAAAAAACTTGAAATCACGTAGTTCAGTGTACTGAGTGAGCAGGGATCCACAAACTTTTTTCTCATTAAACACATGGGCAAGGTCTTTTTTAAAGGATTGCAAACAGCAGGAATCTCACTGTGCTTTAAAGACATCATGAGCCACTGTTTGAGGGATTACAGTCTTAGAGTGCAGGTTCAGGGTCAGCATTTGGCTCACGGGTGTCCCAGCTGGCTTCTCTCCCAAGGGTGCCAGGGCGGATACCCTGCTCGGTGGGTTCATTCTCTGAACTCTGGCTTTTCCATCCACGGACTCATACCTAGAGCACACATGGGATTCTAAGGGCTGCTCTCTGGTACACAGGGAGGCTTTTCCACCTTGGCTGTAGTGGCATCCTGTTCTGGGGGCTGCCCCATGATTGCAGAATGCTCAGCAACAGCCCCGGGCCCAGCCTGCCCCAGTCCAGGAACAACAGTGTCCCTTTCCCCCTGTGAAGACCAAAAAGTCTCCAGACAGTGCCATGTGTCCCAAGTGGCGGGAGTCACCTCAGCTGAGCACCACTGGACAGAACCTGGAGGAGGCTCTCCCAGCAGGCCCTTCTCCTCCCTCTCGGAGAGGGACAGGGATGAAAGCAGGCAGCGCAGCTGGGGTCTCTGCCAGCACATGCCAGTTCTGGGGAGGCAGCGGCTGCCATGGTGGGGGTTTACTCAGCTGATTGCTAAAAAATTAAAACTTATAAAAACACAGTGAAATGAAGCCCCTGTTACAAAACAGCTAAATACGCAGCTCCCCTCCCTTCCTGATTTCCCACATCCTGCTGTCCCCTGTGCTTCCGAGGCCATTAGCACCTTGCGTCTGTGAGGTGGACACATGTCATAGTGATGGACCACCGCCAGTCCCTTCCTGATTCCGTGCCAGCAATACCATGTTGGTCACTGAAGCCAGCCGTGCAGGGTGTTTGCACCAGGGAAACGGGGTGATGTCAGCCTTTCTCCTGGGTGGCTCAGCACAGCACTGCATGCCCTTGGGAAAGAGGTCCTTCAACCAATCACACCCTCCACTCAGTGAAGGGTAAATATTATCCACCCTCCAAATAAAGGTCATAAGAATGTAGCTTATGTCACTGGGGAGAAGTGTGACTTTTTAATTCAGTTGTCACCTTTTCATGTGCAAGAGAGTTTGCTGATGAGCTGTGCTCTGAAGCAACCCCATGTGCTTCCTGTCCCCACTGACCCCAAAGGACGGGTAAGGGGTCAGGGGCAAATGGAAAGCTGTCCCCTGGGAGGCCAGGTGGTGAGAGGCCTTAACAGATTATGGGGAGGAGCCTTTCCTAGAACCCAGAACCCGGGGTGAGAGGGGTGTCTCCCTGTAAGGAGAGTGCTTTGGGCAGATGCAGGCCACACAGGAGCAAGGCTCCTCCTCTTTGAGTGGCACCTGGAGCAGACTACAGACTCCCACATCTCACCAGAAGCACCAACCCCTGCCCCAATTCTCTTTCTCCACCAAGACGGGCACTTTCATCAGTTTCATATGATTTCTCATTTTCCTAATTAAAATATCACATGTTGCCAACGTATTTTACCCTATCAGACACAAGTTACCTTCTTCAGAGGTTAGTTGAAGATCAGTGGTTACTTGTCAAGTCCTCTGTGGGAACCTGCTGCCTCTCCAATCCGCAAGGCCCTCCCCACCCCAGTCAGGTAGGCTGAGTGCCCGTTCATACCACATGGTCGGGACCAACCTGTGGGGCCCAGCAGAGCTCAGCTTGGCTCTGAACTAAAAAGAATTGCATGGAGGGGACTTGCCATGCCCTCTGACCCCTGCCTGCCTGGCACAGGCCCTCACCCTGCCCTGGGCTCCAGCAGCAGGCTCTCCGGCTATGTCCTGCCATCATCCCTGGCCTTCTTCACCTCTCCCAAACCCAACACACACCTTTTCCCAGAGCCCTGCTCCTGTGTAACCACGAAGTCACCTACCAGGACTGAGCAGGAGCAGAAGGACAATCTACTCTGAAGTTTAACTGTGAAGAAAATCTTCTCCCCATCTCCAAAAACAATTTATTGAATATTGTTGACTTACAATAAATTCCACTTGACAGAAGTAGATGGAGGTTTTACTTTATCTTACGGACAAAGCAGAGAAGAGCTGGGTTCTTAAGCGTCTGGCAGAGCAGCTTCCTGAGAGCATCTGTTGATAACAGAGGGGAGATGCATTCTTAGAATATGAGCCCTGGGGTTATGTCCAATAAGCAAGAGGAACTACATTGCGAGTCCACAGGATGTCCACCTGGATACTGTGAGATTCCTTTGGCCTGCTCTGGGGCTGGGTCCAGCGTCCTTTTCAAAGACAACTCACATTTGGTGGAAGGCCTCACACCATGCTGATATTTTAAAGTGTGTGAATGTGTAGAAAAAATTCAGGAGAGGAAGCCAGCCCTCTCCTAGAATGTGCAGGCCCAGGGCTCACTAGCAATTGGAGGCACACGGACCATAGGCATAAGCCCCTGTGCCCCATCATCTGGGATGTGGGACACCTCTGAAAACTTAGGTGCCATGTATGGTAACTCTGAAATAGTCTTTATGTTTGTAGAGGTCTATTCTTTTGAGATAAGTAATAGATAGTGGTTAGAGCATTTGAATATATGTCAGTTGACACAGGGGCTTAACGTAGGTGGGAAATGGAAGCTCTAGATTATCCCAACCTATTTTAAGGCACCCATGTCAATTTGTACTTGGAAGACTGAGACTTAATGGGTTAAATAAGGAAAAGATATAAAACAAGCTGACAGATCACTCACTACAATAGTTTGTGATCCGGCCTTGACACAGCGGTCTTTGCTTGGCCGTCAACTCCAGGTCTGAGCGGAGAACATGTCGTGCAGCCAGATCTGACCCCAAGGGTGAGGCCCACCCTTCCCTCCCACCCTCTGGGAAGCACCTTGCCCTGGACCGTGGAGGGTATTGTTGATGGTGGTCATGAGAGGACAGGTCCTGGTTTCCTGGAGAGGGAGGAGTCGTCTGGAGAAGACACAGAGGTGGTCATAGGACCTGCCAGGATCCCCCAGAGCCCCGAGCTCCGCTCTTTCTTCTGCAGAAAAGGCCTGACCCCAGATGCAGCCCTGGGAGATGCCTGTGACCATGGTCCTGAAGGCTGGGATGCTTGTCCAGAAACCTGATAGCATCTTTGGGATTTCTTCTGCTTTTTAAAAAGAATTAATTAATTTGAATATGGTGTAAACGGGTACAGTATAAATTATAGTGGGGAGAAGAGTATGACGGTGACCTTCGAGAGGCAGAGGAATGTGAGATCCAATCAAATTACAAGAGCCCAAGGAAACAGGAGGGGAAGCCAGACCAACAGAGGGTTCATGAGCTCTCCAGTGGGTGCAGACGCACATGCCAGCATTTAGAACTGGCACCTGGTAGATCTGGAGTATGTCGGCACTCTGCACTTTCTCCTGCTTTTAAATAATTAAGCAGCAAGTTATCTTATAAAAATTATGATTTTTTAAGATAAAATTTGTCAGATCACTGAAGATGTCTATGATAAAAACAATATTAATCCAGAATGTCTCAGAGCTGTAAAAATGACTACATGTGGTGGTTACTCTGGCAACACAATTTATGAGATATAATCCTAGAAGACCAATTTTGGTCTTACATGATCCATAATATATTTTCCCTTTTAAATGTTATAGAATGTTCTGCATTAGTAATAAGGCATTATGAGGGCAGCAGTGTTTTACCTAAAAGTCATTTTTAAGACTTTTCCTTTTAACTCAGATGTTATTTAGCCCGCATTTGGATCTGAGGATGGGAAGGTGCTGGATTTTCCTCCATCATTTTTTACTGTTGAAAATGCTAAGGTAGTCTTAATTCTAAGACTTTGTAGTTCTTTCCAAAAGCCTGAAGGTACTCAGCTTCCTGCCTCTCTTCTGATTTCAGAGTATGACCTGGTGTTTGCCTACGAGGTTGACAGCAGAGGTGACTACGTGTCCCATGACATCGTGCACCACCAGCGACGGCGAAGGGCACTGGCCCAGCCAGGAGGTGACTCTCTGCACCTCAGGCTGAAGGGCTCCAGGCATGACTTCCAGGTGGACTTGAAAGCCTCCAGCAACCTGGTGGCTCCGGGGTTCGTGGTGCAGACCCTGGGGAAGAGGGGCACCAAGGCCGTGCAGATGTTCCCACCTGAGGACTTCTGCTTCTACCAAGGCTCCCTGAGGTCCCACAGAAACTCCTCCGTGGCCCTTTCAACCTGCCAAGGTTTGGTGAGTGCGATGGTTCTGGCTGCCAGGACTGAGATGGGGGCGGCCCTGGCTAAAATGGGGGCGCACCACCAGAGATGTCCTCAGAATAGCCTTGCTTGTGTTTCTGTCATCATGGGGCAGACATCTCTAAAAGCAAGGGGGAAACTGCCAAGTAAAACTGAAATGAGCTGTGTGGACCCCTCCCCACCATTGCCCTCACGGCTGGCGGATGAACTCCGCCATTTGGAAAGTCTGCATTGAACTTGCAGCCAGGTCTGTGTCAACCAGCTTCATACGAAGAGTAAGAGTCCGTTATGTCCATAAGAGTCCGTTATGGAAACAGGGAAATGTCTTCATGTGACTCTAGTTGTTGGGTTGGCTGTCTTGGTCAGTTGGTTGTTGTTTGAGACTTTTAAGAACCTTCTCCTGTCATTCTGATGCTGGTGACAAGCTTGAGACCAGGGCAACACTGGCCACATCAGATGGTGCCTCTGCTGGTGCAGGTTTCAATTCCTGAGTAGGTGACTGAGACCGTCCCCTCAGCTTGTCTGTCTCCTGTGCTGCACTTTGCAGAGACCCTAGGGTGAGGAGCAAGTGCCGGCCGGGACTCCCCCTGCCTCCCTCAGGCCTGCTCAGGCTGAAATCTTGATGAATTCTCTCCTACTATCATCAAAGTGCTTCCATAGTTTTAGAGGAAAAAGACTTAGGAGATACTTAGGCTGTTGGCCACAAATTAATCTCAGGCACAGATAAACAAAACGTGACCGAGACCAGAGTGAAGCTGCGTGGTCAGGACGCTTCCAGCCCTGGCAGAGCAGAAGGTTGAGCACATGGGCTTCTGGACATCGTCCACAGCTCTGGAAAACACTCCCAGCCTGTCCTCCACTTCCTTTCCTGCTAGGAAAGAAGGACTCCAGACCCCACAGCTCCTAAGGACTTGTGTGTGTATGGGGTAGGGGCATCGGATGCCAAAATCACATCCGTAACCGTTCTTTGAATAGCTACATATATGCAAATGCTGAATCCTATAAAATACTTTAGAAGATTAACTTTCTACTCGTTAGAGGACTCTGATGTGAGTTGATCTCATTCCTGCTCTCCTTTGTAAAGGCTTTTGGTTTGGGATGCGTGAAGCAGGTGTTCAGGGGTGGGGGTGATTTTGCACTCTTGTGGAGCATGAAGACTATATGCTGGTTCTTCCACATCCTCTCCCCAAAGCAAGTCTTCCTTAATTGAGTGGTTTAGTCCGTTTTTTCATCACTATGACCAAAAGACACGGCAAGAACAATTTTAGAGGAGGAAGTTTATTTGGTGCTCATGATTTTAGAGGTGTTAGTAGTATATAGACAGCCAACTCCAAAGCTCTGGGCCCAAGGTGAGGCAGGACATCTTGAGAAAGGGTGTGGAGGAGGAAAGCAGCTCAGGATGTGGCCTCCAGAAAGCAGAGAGAGAACTCCGCTCACCTGGGACAAGATATAAACCCCAAAGCATGCCCCCAGTGACCCACCTCCTCCAGCCACACTCGACCTGCCTACAGGTGCAGTGCACTTACTCCATATCAATGGCTTAGTCTGCTGATTAGGTTTAAGCTTTCAGAACCAAATCATTTTGCCTCTAAACTGTGTTTCATTGCCTCAGACATGAGCTTTTGAGAAACCTCATTTCCAAATCATAACATGGAGTGAAACTCTTCATGTATTGCACAAAATTATGATATCTATTCCTTGGTTTTCTTTTGCAAAGATTTAGACCAGCCATGTGTGGGAAGGTGGAACATGCCTTTCCAATTTCGGCAACGCTGGCTCTGGTTTTAGGGATTGGGTGGGTCTTTGCCATTAACAGCGGGAGACAGGTCCTCTGACGACCCTGGGTCTCCAAGAGGCAGGGCCCTCCCGTGGTAGTTGAGTTATGCCCTGGAAGGTGTCCCATGCATCAAGCTGTCTGGCAGCAGCTTGGGATTTCTGGCTCTCTTTGAACACGATGGGAGTTAACAGCAGAAGTGTAATTGTGCAGATAAAAAGTGAAAAAGAACAGAAAAATAGGCTCCTCTGGGCAGTAAATAGTGGAATCTGATAGTGTGACCTAGGGAATAGAAATTTGTATGTTTTCACCATTAATCTTCCAAATACACGAACGCCAGCTTGCCTGATATTTTGTCCATAGACAGTCATTGCAAATGTGACCTCAGCTGGCCTTTAGAGTGAGAGGTTTGGGGGCACTTGCCCTGAGATAGGACAAACCAATGGCATTTTAAGGAAAAAAAAGGAAGGATTAAAAGTCCTCTCACTTTAGCCAGATGAGAAGAATATTGAAGGGGCCCCTCTAGTGGCAGTCAAATCTGCTGCTTCTCTCCAGCTGGGGGTCGCCCCACCCCTCACCTTCAAATCTTTTGGCACGTGAAGAACAAGAGAGTATCTTTTCCGTGAGATGAGAGCTCCCTTGTCATTTGGGGATGTTCAGATTCTAGTCTAACCCAGACTCAGAGAAGATGAGGAGGAGGAGGAGCAGAGGGAGGCTAGACAGGTGCTCTGCCCCTGAGCTACCTGCAGCCTCAGTTGAGACTTTTTTCAGTTTCTAGGTGGAATGCATTGACCCCACTCTCTGGTGGGAACCAGGAACCAGTAGAGCATTTTGTGCTGCTCCTGATGCCAGGAGAGGTGCGCTGCCTGCCGTGTGTCGAAGTCCATGCTGTGGCATCAGGTTTTCGCACAGAGAAAAGGCTGCACTGCACCGTCAGCCCCAGGGCAGCCAAGGAAGTTCACAGCTGCCTGCCCTTGGGGTGTCCATGGGGCTCACAGGAAGGGGCAGGAGATGCTGCTTGCTGACTGCCTGGGAGAAGCAGGACTTCCTGTCCCCTCACAGGCCGTAGGTCTATTTTCTGGGCAAACTAGGTTCTGTGCAGGTGGTTTGACCTTGTGACATCCACAGGCCATTGACTGCATGAGCAGGCTTCTGTAGCTCTTGTCCTTTCTTGAAAACTGGTTCCAAACCATCCTTGAGTGGATAGCATTTTCCCTAGAGACAAGAACTTCCTTATTTAAGGAATTTGGCCCTGGGTGTGGCCAGGCCCTGGCCTATTTGTATTCACCCAGACAGTTTGGCAGAGCCCAGTGGAAAGCACATGAAGGCAGGATCCTGTCTAGTGGGAAGTGCTCCCTATTCTCCCCATTTAACCTTCAGGATGAAAATATCACTTCTGAGTTTCCAAGCATGTTACCTCCGAGTGTAGCATCTTGTGCCATGGCCACCACAGTGAGGCCGCACACCTTCCACAGCCATATAAAGTTTCCCCTGGGTCATCCGATTCTGAATGTGGAACATTTTCCAAGTTGTCCTCTTATGACTGGTTTGAAGAGCACTGAAATCTAGTTGATGTTGTTGTTCTCTTTGTAGCAAACAAATGTCATAAAGGAGAAAAGCAGAACTAAAACAAGCATTTTACTTTATATATATGTGGACAAAAAGGATGTGAATGGTAAGTGGGCTTCAGAACTGTGTCCCTGGAGCCTGCCAGACCTGGGCCCAGAGAGACCATGGCTGATGAGAGGGGCAGGGGAGGGTACATTCTCTCCCAGGTACTTAAACAAGGAGAGGCAGTGAGCACCAGGAGAGTCAACAGAGGGCACCTCACCACCGTGGTGGCACATGGAGTGGTCCACAAACCAAGACCAAGCCCAGTCTTGAGGGTAGAGTCAGGACGTGATGCTCATCAGGGGAGGGATCACAAGCATCCTAAGAAAGGTGGCTAACATCTAAAAACTTTATGAAATTCTTGATAATACCACCCCCCAAAAAGAGATCAATATTTTTACATTAATCAAGTACTATGCCAAATAACATTGGTATACTGTACCACCAATTATCTTGATTCAAAATATTAGTTAACAATAAGCATGACCTTGTCAAGATAATATCTGTTATACTTACATCTCTACCAAATCAACAGTATGTGTCTCTTGTAATGACCTCACACTCACACAAATTCATTCTAATGCTTAGACAAAATAAAGGAGAAAAAGGAAGGATCAAAAAGCCCTGTTTTCATTTGGATAATGAAAACTGTTGAACAGATAGAACACCTGGGCTAGAAATAACAATGATAATGATGATGATGATTGCAAGAACGGTATTCACTTGTTGAATGTTTGTGCAAAATAATTTGCTAGTAGCTTCACACTTGTTATTCACTTAATCTGATAAGCCAAAGAGATAAATACTAATTTATTTTAAATATAAGCTGTAACAAGGTATAATTAACATAATGTAAAGTCCATGCCTTCAAAATGTACACTTCAGTGGGTTTTAGTATAATCAGAGTTGTGTAGTTTGTACCAGAATTTAATAGTAGACATTGACATCCCCTCAGAAATAAAACCCTAGAGTTCATCCCCATTTCCCCAAATTCTCTTACTCCTGAAGTGCCTCAGAATCCAACCTATTCCCTGCAGATTTGCCTATCTTCCCATTTATTATGAGAAACATCCAACCTGTGGCTTGCTGGTGGCTAGCTTCTTTCCTTAGCATGATATTTTCACAATTCATCTATGCTGTAGTATATACCACTGCTTTATTTTACCACATATTTTATTTCATCCATTATCAGTTGGTAAACACTACTGTATATTTTCATTTTTCCATTGTGAATAATGCTGGTATGAACATTTGTGAACAGGTTTATGTGTGGACATGTGTCTTTATTTCTCTTCAGTATGTACTTAGAAGTATAATTCCTGGGTCATGTAAATCTCTGTGCTTAACATTTTGAGAAACTGCCAAGCTGTTTGCAATAGTAGCTGTACCATTTACATTCCTCCAGTGTATGAGGGTTCCAATCTCACCACATTCTTTCTAACTTCTTAATGTCTATCTTTTCTATTTTATCCACTCTCGTAATTATAAAGTGGTATTTCAAGGTTGTTTTTTATTTTCTGCATAAAGATTAGAGATTACTGGTTTGGTAAGAAGGTTCACTGAGTATTGGCTACCAACATATCTGAAATCTGGTGAGGCAGAACACCAAATACACAATAAGCCACACAAAGTGGGTATTTACTTTTGGGTTGGAGGCAAGAGACAAATGAAGCCTAGGAGTCCCCATAAGCTGGACCTTGAGGCTCTACAACCTGCCCAGGGAGGTTGGAGTCTTGGTCTTGCCTGCATATGCTTGACTAGCACTATAGCTAAATAATCCTGATATGCAGCTCACCCTGGGTTTCATACCCGGGTGACTGTAATACACAATGTGAAAACACTAAAGCACTCTCTGTTTCAAGGTGGGAGAGAGACTGGAGCAGAGTTTGGGCTGTTCCCCCCTGTTTCCTATCTCAGGATGTCCTGTTCTCAGCAGATTGTACAGATATTATTGGGAATGATGAGGAAGGAAGTGCAATAAATTAGATTGATCCAAACTCACCCAGAGACCTTTCTTGTCTTGGTCGACAGTGTTTTGTTTTGCTTTTGTTGGGGAGGATGCACTTGGAGTTTGTCATTCTACTGCCTTCTGACTTCCATGGTTTCTGATGTAAGTCTGCTGTTCATTTCATTGCGGCTTCATTGTACATAGTTATTATTCTCTTAATGCTTTTAAGTTTTTCTCTGTGTCTTTCACATTTTTATGTTTATATGTATGGTTATCTTTGTGTTTATTCTTCTTGGATTTAGCTGAAATTCCTGAATGTGTAGATTAATATTTTTGACCAACTGAGAATGTACTCAGCCATTATTTCTTTAATAGTTTATTTCTCTTTCTGTCTCTTGTGTTCTTTGATACTTACATTATGAAAGCATTGATATGCTTAAAGATTTTACATGTTTGTTGAGACTCTGTGCATTTTTCTTTTCTGTTTTCCTCTGTGTTCTTTGAATAAAATAATATTCATTAATTTATATTCAAGTTTGATGATTTTCTCCTTGCGATTCAAATCTATTATCAAGTTCCTATACTAAATGTAACATTTAATATATTGTACTTTTCCATTCTAGAATTTGCATTTAGTTCTTTTTTTATATTTCTCTTTATTGTATTCTCCATTTTCTGATACATTATCATCATGTGTTTCTTTTTTTAAAATAAGTTTGCATTATATGTACTTAAGGTATGAACATGATGGTTTGATGTATATACATATAATGAAATAATTACTACAGGCATGAAAATCAATCTTCTTGTACTTTCCATGATACCTTGTGTTTTTGTGTGGGGCAGGGGGAGAGCTCCCTTAGGAAAATTTCAATATACAATAGAATATCTTTATATAAAGTCCTTATGTTAGCTATTGATTCTTACTTATTTTGTGCAAATTTATGTCCCCATTTTGTCTTTCTCCCTGCCCCTGGTAATCAGGGTTCCACTATACTCTCTGTTTTATGTATTCACCTTTTTTTTAAGATTGCACATTTAAGTTATATCATGCTGTATTTCTCTTTCTGTGTCTGACTCATTTTACTTAGTACAATGTCCTCCAGATTCATCCAAGTTGTTAAAAGTGGCAGAATTTCCTCCTTTTAATTGCTCACAACAAAGATGGTGATTATTTTTGATGATGTTGTTAGGCAACACTTCCCTACCTTCTGTTCCAAATAAAGCTAACCCCTATAGGTGAGCACTTTGTTATCACAGCTTGTCTCTACTGGGAAAACCTCTGAGGTACCAGATTGCATCTGGGACTGGTGGAGTGGCCTGTTCATCTCATTGCAACACTCCTCCTCTGTGAGTGGAACTTGGATAGAGATGGAAGCCCACTGTCTGCTTTGATTTGCTTCCTAGTCTGAAATTTCCACCCTGCAAGTAAGCTAGAGTGAAGTGTATATGGATTCATTTTTCTTGGCCTACTGAGCCTGGAGTAGAATTTCCACTATATGAGTAGGGACTTCTTGATAGAAGGAAAACTAGCTCTTATGGCCATGTCTGCCTGAAGCTGAGCTTCTGCAATATGGAACCGAGAGGATGAATTCAGGAACTTGCCATTCTTTTTCTTTCTTTCTTTCTTTCTTTCTTTCTTTCTTTCTTTCTTTCTTTCTTTCTTTCTTTCTTTCTTTCTTTCTTCCTTTCTTTCTTTCTTTTTTTGGTGGGGAGGGAGTACGAAGGATTGAACTCAGGGACACTCAACCACTGTGCTATATCCTCAGCCCTATTTTGTATTTTATTTAGACACAGAGTGTCACTGAGTTGCTTAATGCCTCCTTTTTGCTGATGCTGGCTTTGAACTCATAATTCTCCTGTCTCAGCTTACTGGAGTTGCTGGTATTACAGGCATGAGCCACTGCACCCAGCTAGACTTGTCATTCTTGATGTAAAAATATAGCCCTAGAATGGGAGTTGGTGGAGAGAAGAAAGAGGTTGGGATCCCTTGTCTTTGTGGCTGCATATGCCTGGGATAGAATTTTTGTCACACTGAGCTGGAGGCAGAGTGAGGATATAAGTGGACAATAGCTCAAATGCTACCAGATTTCGGCACTCTTTTCAGGAGTTACTAGATTATATTCATTGTTGTTTCTCCATTTTTTATGCCTTTGGGATAATTTTCAGACATTTTAAAGGGTGTGTGTGTGTGTGTGTGTGTGTGTGTGTGTGTGTGTGAGTGTGTGGTTTTTGGTTTTTCAGCAGTTTCACCAGGGAAAAGTGCTGCCACACTTTTCACACTGCCATTCAGAAAGTCAGGCTCCGCTAATTATTAGCACATTTTATAGATAATTACCTAAGACTCTTTTATTATCCTTAGTTTAAGGATATTCTGAAGCTCATTCTTAAAGAAGCAGATGATGGACCTATGTGTTCTGACTCCAGGCCAATAATTCGAGACCACAATGCTTGGATCCCTTTGATCACAAGGCTGTCATCTCCCTACAGGGAATTGGTGGCTTCTGCATGTGAATTTCCACTGAATCTTCACTGAGCTCGCTCCGCAGTGCAGTGGCTTTCTCATGGGTTTCCACCCCAGTGCCATCTTCCTTGCCATCTACCCACTTGTTCTTGGCATCTCCATTTGTAGTACATCGGGGGCCCCAGTGGTGATACCTGTGGCTTTAATTTATAATTATCTGCTTCTAGCTCTGATTTTTGATACCATATTATGAACTGATCATTTAATTAAAAAACCTGTTTATGCCACTTTGTGCCACCAAGCTCTTATTGTATGCAAACCCAAATTCATTTTTTGCAATAAATGAATGTATAATTAATTTACAAACAGAAATCATGAGTCTTCTCAACCTCTCTTTTGGAATATACATAAACGTGAACCAATTTTACGATCTATTTCATTTGACTTCTTTCTATTACTGATGGCAAACACCTTGAATTTTCTAATGAAGTACATATTTAAGAGATGGATTAATCTCTAGGATTTTTGATAAAACTGCTTTTACAAACTTCATTACTCAATAGTTTTAAATGAGGTTTGTTTAATAATATTTTCTGTTGAATATGAAAGGAATAGATTTTCTAAACAATTTATTGCAAGTCCTGTACTTAGGTTAGCAATTTTGCTTAAAAATAAACATGGCATGATAACTGTCCTTGGAATAAAATCTATATGAAATTTAGTTCCTGTTGTATAAAGTGTGATATTTGCTAAGGAATTAATGCATAGGTAGATATCACTTCTTCTAAAAATCCTATTATTCTCTTGTTTTCCAAACTGTTAAAAAATTTGCAGATGCTACACTTCTTGGTTCTGTTTAAGAATTCCTTTGCTTGGTTGGAAACTTGCTGGGGGTGGGTGGGGTTGAATTATATGGTTTTATTTCCAGTCACAAACTCTAGGGATTCCCTGCAAATTCTAGTCATTGAGATATTTTTCTAAAGCACCTAATAAATCCTAGAAAGCTGTCTGGAATACTGCCAGATTTCCAACTGACTTTGAAAAATGTTCTCATGCCAGGAAAATAAAATAGGAGTAGAAAAGGAGGAACCAGCATGGGTAATGGTCAGAAGAGACAGTGTGAGTGCTGGGAGAACACCCTCTGGGAAGAGTAGTGATGGCATGACCAGCTGGCGGTGTTGGGCGCGGAGGCATGTGCCACACCCAGCGCCCCCATGCCCTGTGCTCTGAGTTGGCCTACTGGGAAACTCTCAAGACAGTACTAACTGAAAGTACTGAATAAATTTCGTAAATTTCTGATAATTACTTAAGAATAAATACAATGGTAAAAGTTTAAAATGGACAGAAATGAATGTATTTCATTACTATAAGTAGATCAAAGTAACTTTCACACCTGAAGTGGCCACAGATTTTTCTATTAGTTTACAACTAGTGGCAAACAAAAATTAGATGACTAGAGAAATTTAACGGTAAAATCCATGGGTTTTGTTTCACTCCCTTCATTATTGAGATAATAAAACTGATATCCAAAGGGGTAGAGTGCCTTGGCAAATACTCCAAAGACAGGTAGAAAGGTCTAGAATGAGAGTCTCAAATTCTCTGTCCAGCAATGTTTTCACCTTAATGTAGAGTATGATATTACTTTTTGATTATAAGGAAAAAGTAGCGGAAGGAGTTTAAGTGTTGGAATATGTCCAGAGATTTTACAGTTAAGCCACGTGTCCCTGGTCTAGCTCTGTCCAGGTAGCAGAGGGGAGAGGACAGTGTGAGTGACGTCCCTTCTGGTTGTTGGTCTGCGTTCCTGATGTCAATGTCTTTTTGTCAAGAGGCAGATGCGTCCTGCACCACCACAAGGACAGCTGTCTCAAGGACTTACTGTGGTGAGACAAATGTTTGTGCTCAGGGCCATTTGGAATGGAGCTCACCTCCAGTTCCGTGTAGCCAGGAAGTTCTTCATGGCCAAGACCTCTCTGGAGAGAGACAAAGAGATCTCCAAGAGGAACAGAACATGATCCATCCGTGTGGGCATGGACTGGGGGACGGTCCACGTGTGGGACTACCTGAAGGACGGGGCACCTGAAACCTGCTCTTTAGAAGAGGCCACATGAAACTAAGGCCTTCGGAGCAGAATGCTGCCTTGCCTGACTGAGCTCAACAATACACGTGGCTTTTTTTTTTCCTTAAATGTCACTTTCAGCATAACTTTCCTGGTTCGCCCATCTAAACTTCTAAACTAACAGTCTCTCTCTCTCTCTCTCTCTCTCTCTCTCTCTCTCTCTCTCTCTCTCTCTCTCTTTCTCCCTCTCCCCCCCACCTTTTGCTTTCTCACTCTTGTTATACCTGTTTCAGTGTCATCATTAATAGCATCAATCACATTTCAGTCAAGAGACGGAAAGTGCACCACTTATCAGTAAAGAGTGGACTAATGCTGTTTTAAGCAGGCAGTAGAGAGCTGAAAGCCTAAAGACACAACGCTAGGCAGTATGGGACACAGCGACTGGAAATGACTACCAACCCTGGGCTGAGAAACTGGGGGAGACTCATCATAATTTAGAAGCCTGGAGCTGGGCCTCACACCCCTGGCAGCGGTTGCTAGAACTGTGGGGGGCATGATGCACGTGGGTGGTTCTTCAGGCAAACTGCAGCCTAGAATCGGCTGTTCTGCTGCAGCCTACTGCCACTGCCAGGGTCAAGCCAGGCGCATCGGAACAGGAAGCAGACAGGAAGTCCATAGGGGACAGACAGGAAACAAGGAGGCAGACAAAAGGAAGGCTCCAGAAGACAGACAGGAAGTGAAGGGTGTACAGGAAGTCCACAGGGGACTGGCGGGGAGCCTGGAGCAGACAGACAGGAGGTGAGTGGGTGGATGGGAAGTGAGAGGGCATCCAGGAAATACACGTGGGACAGACCGCAGGAGCCAGTTCTGCCTTTTTTGATCTGATTTTGTGGCCTCACGTCGTGTGAAGTGTTGACAGAGGTGAACAGGAAGCAGATCACAGAAAAAACTGGATTTGTACAGCTCATCGTCAGCATCACAGAGCAGCATTTAAAAGGAGAGTGCAGAGCTATGGGAAGATTTCTTAATAACAGTCAAGCTGCATCCCACAGATAACTATCGAGAGTATAGCAGGGGTGTTATACGCCCTGCAGCTTCTGACTTTATCAGTAGAGTACTCTGTGCCTGGCAAACCGCAAAGCTTTCATTAAAAAAAAAAAATTGTTAAATGAATGTTTTTTAGTGATAAAATAAGAATTCTGTTGCTTTACACAAATCATTTGCATAGCCAGTGGCCTATAGGGGAGAGGAGGCCCTAAAGTAGGGGCATCCTAGACTATCTGGGAAAAGGCAGTCTCTCTGAAGGACTAGAGTCTACCGGGCCTGGGGGCAGCTAGCCGAGTGTGGGATGAGGAAGGAGCTGTCAGACCCAGCGTCCAGGCCTCTCCGCTCTGCTCTGCTGGGGGTTCTTGACCTGCTTCCTACTCTGGTTAAAGTTGGGCCCGAGGGTTTCCTGGGGAGACGCGGTGTCCCTGTTCTGCAGCGAGCTTGGAGGCTGCGTTTCATGATGGATTCAGGAGTATGTGGGCACTCAGGGGCTCTCCTGTCCATGCGTGTGTGTGAGTTTTCTGTCTCTGCTTTGCTGCTCTGAATCACTCCTGAAGGAGAAATTGTGATGGCATTACTTGTAGGCCGGAGGCCAGGCTCTGAGTCAAAGTGAATTTACACACTTGGTGGAGGTGGTCCCCCTTTATGATGGACAACAGCCGTCCTACACGACACTCCTGAGGGCCCCAGCCTCAAAGCCCAGCCAGCAGCTACTGATTGCCCCTTCTCTTCTCTTGAAACTCCACCCCCATCTCTCAGGGTAGATCTTCTTACTGACTTTGATCCCTTCCTAATAACATGAGCCATCTTTTTTCACTTTGAGCACACATAATTTACTGCTTAAGAGTTTGTTTTCTTAAGGAAGATAGTTTTTTGAGGAAGATAGCATGTGTTTTTTTGAGGAAGATAGCATGTGTTTTTTTGAGGAAGATAGCATGTGTGTTAAAGGCATTAAATTGAATAAATCCAAACATTATAATCAGTAGCAAAATCAGCGTGATTTTAGTTTTTCTTTTCTATATTCAGAAAATTACAAGAAAGCTAAATAAAATTACCTCTCTTGAAAAACTGCGAGAGAAAGGAATGTAGGTTGGATACCTGTTTTTTTTTTCTTCTGTAGCCAATTAACAATAAGTGGATATAATCGTGTATACTCATGCATAAAATCTTAGAAATTTTGAAAGAAAAATGACCTAACAGAGTTAAAAATTTTACATAGTGATTCATTGTTAGCATTGTACAGATGGTCAAGTAGTTGACTACTTTAATGTGAAAATACTATCATACTAATAGAACTCTTCAGTAAGAAATTTCTGATGAATCCAGTTTTCTGTCACTAAATAATTTTCTGTCTACCCTAAGACATTAGAAATTGGGAATGAAACATGTAAGTGAAATATAGTTTAGTTGATTGTTTATATCTTGCTGGGCACAGTGGCACACACCTATAACCCAGTGACTGTAGAGGCTGAGGCAGGAGGATAGCAAGCTCAAGGTCAGCCTCAACAACTTTGCAAGACTCTCAGCAATTTATAGAGACTCTGTCTAAAAATAAAAAGGACTGGAGATGTAGCTCCATGATAAACACTCCTGGGTTTATTCCCTAGGAAACCCCCTCCCCCCAAAAAAATTGGTGATTTCTTTAGTCTGTGGAAGTATTTGCCTTTGTG
Organism: Spermophilus citellus; assembly: GCF_964194105.1. Taxonomy (NCBI): domain Eukaryota; kingdom Metazoa; phylum Chordata; class Mammalia; order Rodentia; family Sciuridae; genus Spermophilus; species Spermophilus citellus. The sequence continues at coordinate 284,510,235 of NC_138182.1, read as the reverse complement.
ACCTTAAGGTCATTTCATTCCCTCATCATTTAAATTGTCATGAGAGCATCTCACGTCTGATCTTCTTGGGTGAGGAGGTAGGAACCCTCCCTGCAGTGTGGTGAATCCCTGTTTGAATCTGCAGCAGCTGACACTGTGTCCAGCACAGGCAGTTTTATCTGATGTGCCTCCCCGTGAGGTGGTGCAGGGCAGGCCTGTAGAATCCTGAGCAGAGTGGGGAGGGAGGGGCTTGACAATGATCCAGGAACACAGAGATAACCCACCCTGTCCCCCTCCCACATGTCCCCCTCCTCCTCTTCCCCTCCAGGGGGAGCCTCCTGGGGGCTGAGAGCACAGTTCCCATCTCTCCATTCCCTGACTCAACACAGCCAGTGCTCTGTGGGCGGGCTCCGCATCTTCAGTGTGACCAGCAGTTCCCTGGGACCCTGGCCTTGCTTGCACCTTCAGCCTCGTAGGGGCAACTCCAGGCTCAGGCCCCAACATCTTGTAAATTTTGAAATACAGCTAAGCTCTTCACGACCTTAGGGGCTGACCAAGTACTATTCCCTCTGCCCGGAACACCATCCCGCCGTCTCTTTTGCTCTAGTTAAATGTTACTTTATCCTCTAGGTCTCAGAAAAACCTCCCGTGAGTTATCCTCCCACACTCCAAGTCCAGGCAGCATGTAGTACAGTCACACGTCACTCTGGGGTTCCCCTCAGAAACCCTGTCCCTGGGTAATTCCTCCTTGAGTTACTAGCCAATGTTTACCCCTCCCCCTCTGTACAGAGTGAGAGTCCTGAGGGCCACGGCCTGACTGTCGGGACCTCTAACAGCACTGCCAGCACCAGCAGGGTGCATGGCCCAGGGAAGGAACCGGACGGACGAGGGAAGGGATGGAGGGATGGGCGGATGGTGGAAGGAGGACAGATGTTAGTTCATGCTGTGCTCGAGACAGCCTGTGTTGACAGGAGGTGTCGCACCTGTGGAAAGCCCAGCCTAGAAACAGCCCCGAGTGGAGTCTGGGCAGCTGCACACCCATGGCACCGTCCAAGCCTGTTGGGAGCCCTGGAGTGCACTTCACAGCAGGGAATCAAAGAGGGCCAGGGCCATCCCCTCAGAGGACCTCGGGAAAGGCCATGGAAATGAACACTTCTCCAGTGCTAACCACACGAGTAAATGTGCAGGTGCAGGTGAAGAGAGTCTCTAAACAAATTCTAAATAACGTATTCCAATGCACTTTGGGTAACATGATATATTTTAAATCAAGCACAATCTGAAAAAAAAACAAGTCTAAGTGGTAGTCATTGGCTCCTTAGTCTTTCATACCTTGTACATGGGCACAGAGATAATGTGATTGGTGTGCCTTGGCCTCTTAGTCAGGCATTTTTAATTACCAAGTTTATGACGAGGACAGTGTGCCACTGTGGATTAAGAATCCTGGAAAGAGCTGGGTGTGGTGGTGCACACCTGTAATCCCAACGGCTCCGGAGGCAGCAACAGGAGCATCACGAGTTCAAATCCAGCACTGTCCTGATCCTCCTCAGCTCCTCTGCCCATCACCACTGATAGGATACAGAAAAACCTCACCAGAACATGAGATGCACTTTGTCCTGCAAGCAAGTTCCGAGTTAAGAAACGAAGACTTGACATTGCACTGACTTTTAAAGACGTCCCGCAGATGGGAGGGAATAGGATGAGGAAGGTGTTTTATTTACACCAGAACCATTAGAGTGATGAACTGGGGACAGTCGGGGGGTTAAAAGGCATGACACGGTCGTGGCTGTTTAGGCTGCGAGGGCATTGGCCAGTCAGTGCTCACAGCCGTCGCTCATGCCTGCGCTTTTGGAAGAAAGCTGCCTATTCCTAACACCTGGGAGATCACTTTGTGCTTAACAAGAAATCGTGAGGATCAACACACCCAGAAGAGCTGACATTCTGCCCTTGATTCCCACCACAGCAGCCAAAGGAGCCATAACCTTGTTTTTATTTGCAAAGATTATCTAACTGAAGCTGGGGAGTTCTCCGATTCCCTCTGCAGGTTGACATGAGGTAATAGAGGGAAGAGTGATGGGCTGTGGGGCTACAAGCCAAAAGAGAAGCTAGCGTATTTCATGGCACGGTTCCGTTGCTAGCTTACATGTACAAGTGCGCGAGGAAGGCGTGCATGTCTTCTGTCCCTTAAGAAGAAACAGCGTTTAGCCTTTTCTTCACTGCTCAACACTGTCCCTACCCTTTTTTAATACTGCTGGGATGCGTGGCATAATTAGACCTTTACCATTAAAAACTGCTGGGTCCCATGTCCACATGTCTACCGGACTCCAGCAGTTCAGCATGTTGTCTATTGGGAGACAGACTGTGAGTTTATGCATTCTAATAAAATTTAGCTTACTGATCCCTGACACCTTGAACTTCCTGTTAACTCACTCCACCCCCAAAGAGTCATCCATGTGCCGAGTTTTCCTTGCTAGAGGAAGCACAAGAGCCTCTTGGTTTTGAGATTTCTGGAAAGATTGCTTATCAAGCCCATTTATTTGAAATAGGTTCAAGTCTAAAGTTCTGAAATAACTGTAGCCCCAGGTGCAGGGGCTCATTGGGACTACAGTTTCCTCTGGAATTTTGTTCTAAAATAGTGAACGGAACATGCAAGTTTATATTTACGTAAACTACTCCGAGTATGGCCGACATTGACTGAAAACTTGACAAACATAAAAGCAAAGAAACGAAACCCCCATCTCACCTAGGCTGAGTCCTCTGTGTGTGTGGCTGAGAACTGGCCCACCTAGCCTTGCCCGGCCCTCGCCCGCCCCGAGCAGAGAGGCCTGGAGCCCTGGCAGCTGGGAGCCTCCACATGTACGGGGAGAGCAGTGTCGGAGGCAGTTTGGCACTTCTGTCTGTCAGTGTGAAGTACATTGGTGAGAACGCTGAGCTCACAGGGGTAATTTGCATGTCAGAGTATCTTACAGCCCTTACCATAATAGTCATGTGACTGAGGGGCAGCCCTAGGCCTCGTATGTAGGTGTTTAACACACATAATGAGGTACTCAGATACTCATCCTACTACCAGAGTGAGCACCCATTCTGTCCAGCACCCGCAGCCATCCCCAAAGGCCAAGCAAACAGTTACATTCTGACACTGTATCACATTCCACAGCAAAGCTGAACCTCTATTTTGGCAATTACTCACAGTTTAGATGTCACCTCCACTCGTGCTCTGTGAAACGGATTCCATCTGGAGGGTTCCAAGCAGTCACTTGTTTAGATCTCGGTTTCAAAGTCAGCCCCAGCCGCTTCTCCTTTCTCTGATTTCAGCTTTCATCTGCCCTCTGTTGAAGGAGTGGCTACTCCCAGCCCTGTGATGGGACCGGGTGGCCGTGACACTAGGGTCAAACAGTGCACATGGGAGTCAGGCCACAGAGGCGGTAAGCACAATAGAGGCTCCATTCCGTGTTCAGCCGACTCTGGAAGAGGCAGAGGCTTGGCTGCCATCGCTGGGTTGAGGGGACCCTCTCTGTTGTAAGGAGCTGGTTTCCCGAGTCCCCTAATGTCCGAGTTCGCCTTCGACTCACACATCCTTTCCACTGTTCCTCTGTTCACATCCAAGGTGCTCTTGCAGCCACACTTACAGCCCTTGACCAGAAGGGGTGGCCTCTGAGCACACAGTGCTGCATTTTTCTGTCACAGAAGCAGCAAGTGTGTCTGCAGGCCTTGACCTTCTCTGGGTGCGATGGCTCCTCTGCCCCGTGACCTCCAATGGAAGGACTGTGCAGTTTCCATGCAGAGGGCATTAAGCTACTTTCCTTCTCCTTCAATCTGCCCGTCATTTTCCTACGACTCTAAAACAGGGTTTGAGGATAAAGTCTAAACCTGTACTTCTTATGCTCTGTGTGCCCCAGGGCAGCTGCAAAGTCATCTAATTCCACATTTGCTTATTATGGAGTAAACTGACATAGCATTCTGCTCCATCAACACATGAAGGAGCGTGCATATTACAGCATGTCTGTGATATGACAGGTGTAGCTACAGTCAAATCTGAAAATGCCCCCGTCATAGTAGGGAAGAGAGATGACATGAAAACAAGTTCCTGCTGTACGCCAGGCACTGTCCCAGGGAGCTCATGGCATGCTTTACTGCTGCACTAATTATATTTTGTTCTGAGGAAGTTTTGACCCTTATATAAAGAGAATAAAGGGAGAGAGTCCAAATTCCAAACCATGTCCATGGGATCCCCCAACAAGTGAGGACCTCCCCACCCAGCTCCCATGTCCCCTTCCAGGGACAATTTCCCTGAATGCCACTGGAGTCTGGTTGGTTGGGAACCATGGATTTTGTCAACAGAACTCTGATGTACAAAACCCGGGTTTTCCATCATTTTGATGCATGTGGGGAGCAGGGGCATTTGCAATTCTCTTACCTTGCTCAGAAATCCATGGTTCCTTGAGGCAATTTTGGAGGTTTTCCAGGACTTTTAAAGCTCTAGTGTTGTCAGCTCCCAGGAACGTATTATTTAGTTGAGAGAGAAAGAGAGCAAACATGTCATTAAACAAATTTCTTTAAATCTCAAACTCACGAAAGAAGCCTGCAGAGATCTCAGATTGAACACAGCTGGTGCCTCCTTAGTGCAGCCAGCACTCCTATCTGGAACGGTGCATTTCTCGTAGACATGGTGGCAGAGTCTCCAACAGCAGCCTTTCCTTCTGACACTGATGAGCCAACAGGGCATGTGGAGAATGGTGGAAGGCTCCCTGAGGGGCACCGTGATGAGAGCACCACTGGCTGCCCAGAGGGCCAAGGGGTTCACCTGGAAATTGCTGAATGAGCTGAACTGGGGCGTTTTTAGTTTGTTTTATGGGAAGCTGTATGTATAACCTGCCAGGACTCTCCCGTCAGTGAGTAGCACACCTGCACTGAGTTGGTAACCAAGCTGTCGATGTAACCAAACTCGGACCAGAACAACTTAGAAAAGGAAAGTGTATCTAGGGCTCACAGTTTCAGTGGTTTAACTCACTGTTGGCTGACTCCATTGCCCTGGGCCTGAGGCGAGGCCTAGCATCTTGGTGGAAGGGCATGGTGGACGTGGTGAAGGGCGTGGTGGACGAGGTGAAGGGTGTGGTGGAGGAAAGCTGCTGAACTAACAGCAGCCAGGAAGCAGAGAGAAGGGTCAGGGAAGGGGTCTCAGAAGATGCCCCTCCAGGACACCCCCCCCAGCGGCCCACTCTTCCAGCCACACTCAGCCTGCCTACAGGTTCCACCCAGTGAGGCCATCTAAACTAGGATGGCCTGACTGCGTCACAGCTCTCATAATCCTAGCATTCACCTCTGAACATTCCTGTATGAACACAGGAGATCTGGGGGGACGCCTCGCATCCACACCATAACATTCACACTCTTATGTAGTGATTTCAAAAACCTTTCCTTTCCGAGAATTTTCATTATGCTGAACTGTTTTTGGAGTAACTGAGCATGAACAACTTCACTGGCCCACAGCTCCTGTCTGTTGATCGTCTACTGTGTTTCATCTACGGTGTTAGCTCTATTTTGATCATAATGTTTACCCATAAGATCTGAGAGACAGTTGCACCTCTGCAGAGTGCACATGTGGATTTTGAGCCATCACATGGGGACCACACCCACAGGTTCAGCCCCTGGTGGTGACCTGGAGAAGAGCAGGCACCCCTCAGATTTCAGCAGAGCTTAGTGTGCACAGGTTGTGGTGGAGATGCGGAGGGCAGAGGAGTGGCCAGTGTAGGGCAGTTGGATGTCTTTGAAATTCCATCCTCATTACCACAGGTTCCTTTTCTCAGCCCTAATCCGTTGGAAGTCATCTGTTACAAATATGCAAAGAACTCTCAAGTACAGTGGTTGAACTGAGCCATAGCTGCAGAATTTTACTCGTGTAGCATTAGGGTTAAAGTCACCACGTATTATTGAATGCTGGCAATCACAGGAGAGGCAATGTGGGAGACGCTCAGACCTCTGGGGGTATCTGTTGGTGAGAGAACTGCATAACTGCAGAGGAGGCTAACTGAGCGGCAGCATTAGTGCAAGAACTCAGTGGTTCAGAAGAGCCACCGTGCCACTTTGGGGAGTGCAGGCTTGGCGGGCCTTTGCCAGGCTGGATTTCTGGCCATGGGCTAGGTGGAGGAGGTCACTGCCAAGCTCCTGTGGAACTGGTCTCTTTGATTCAGCAGGGGGACTGCAGCCTCTCCTCACTGATCGGCCAAGGTGCTGGGGACTGATCAGCGTGGCTTAGAGAAAGAACCAGGAGTCACAGGAAGGTACCCACCCAGCCTGCTCTCTTTCTGTTAGGTGTTGTGGTTTATTGTTTGTTGTTTTTTTATATCTGTTTTATTGTTTTTCCTTTTGGTTCATTGATGTGGTGGGTCTGCCCATGTGTTCTAGCGGTAAACCACTCCTAATAATGCTGTTTGGAAGATCATAGAGTATCCCAGATTCTCATGAGCCAATGTTTTATTTATAAGGAAAAACGACATGTGCATAATAAATTATTGATAGGAAGATTTTCTTAAGCAGACAATTTTGAATGTGCATTACCACCTAATATAAAGAGTATACGAGTTGGGTTTACCAGCCTGGGAGTAGGACCAGACATAAGTTTTAACATCCCTGTGAGATTTTGATGTGTATGAGAACATACAGTCACATGTCTGACTCTGGGATCTGTGACTGGTCAAATTCGGCATCCATAGTAACAGGTGTTTGAAGACACTGCCTAGATTTTCACCTGTGTGACAGAAGTTATGGAGAACAGTGTTGATACAGATAATTATCTCTAGGCCTCTCTGCAAAGGCTTTTCTTGGGCCATCTTCCCAGACTGTTCCAGTAACTGTAGCAGACGGTGGTCTTAGTTGGAATGGCTTTTGGTACTTAACAATTTGCCATCAGAAAACATAGGTATCTAACCTTAACTTGCTTGAAAATAAGGAAACATCAGTTATAACAAACTTCACATCAGATCTAATTGTGTCCTGGAAAACCCTGCACATATAGTAAATATCACATTTTCCCATGTGGTGATATCTGCCCTACTCACTCACCGTCAGGTGGGGCAAGGTAAACACAGAGCCAGGTGGCACTGATCCTTGGCCTTCCTGAGACAGAGGTGTGTCTGGGCATCTGCTCTGCGGATCTCACTAAGCATGCAAGTTGTCACCCTGGCCCTCAGACCTGCTGACTCAGGGTGTCAGGAGGGAGGGGCTCTCAGGGCCCTTGGAGACACGGTGTGCGGAGTCGTGGATGGAGGAGCAGAAGGGGGCAGACAACACAGATTCCAACCTCAGCGTGTCAGCCCCCCTTCAGTGAAGGTCTGGCCAGTTCCTGGAGTGTGCTTGCAGCTGGAAACCCCTGGTGAAGGCCTCTGCTCTTCCCCTGGGGCTGCCCAGTCCAGGGACAACATGGAGAAGACCACAGCTGCTGTCACACCTCACTGCCCCTGGAGAGAAGCTGCTGGAAGGAAACTGGATGGATTCTTCTTCTGCATTCTATAGTATCCCAAGTCACAGAGGAGGGATGTGCACACCTACCACACCCAGGACTCGCTGCGATCCCACTTCATGGTTTGCCTCTGCCCTTTGGGGAGGACTGTGGCCCTTCCTTCAGCCTTTGAGTTTGTGCCGCGCTGTTTGCTAGCCTCGCTGTCTCTCAGGGCACTTCCGGAATGGCTCCTTGTGCTAATGAGCCACCACGAGGTGGAGGAAGTAGCCGGCGTGGGAGCCCCACAGTCCTGGGTCCCCTGTGTCCTGGGCACGCTCCCAGAGCCTCAGTTTGGTTTCCCAGACTTGATTGAGGTGTATCACATGAGCAAGACCTCACCCTTCAGATGCACAGTTCAGTGGGGTTTTTGTTGTTGTTGTTGTTGTTTTTAGTAAATCTATGTGGTTGTGCAACCATCTCCACAATCCAGTTTTAGACCATGTTCAATTCCCCAGAAAGCCCCCAGTGGCATCAGCCCCCCTCCCAGCCCCACCTGAGCCCTGCCAGCCATCCGCACACCTCCTGCCACGTGCCAGCTCTGGACACTTCCTGGACGTGGCATTGTGCAGTGTTGGGCCTCCTCTGCTCTGTTTCATGCAGCATGGTGTCATTGAGTTCATTCACACGGTAGAGTTTCTCAGCACATCAGTCCTGTCACTGCTGACTGGTGGCCACTCTATGTCTATGTCGCATTTTGTTTACCAGTCACCAGCTGACAGACAGCTTCAATTTCCTTATCTAAAAGAGCAGAGCTGCTGATCCCAGCTGTGCACATCTGCCACAGGATCATGAACAATAACGTGGCTTGAAGTACCGGGGCGGAGGCAGGGGCCTCACAGGGGACTGATAAATGGATGCAGCAGAAGCCTGGTGTGACTGTTCCAGACCTTAAGAGCTCCGAGATGGAGCAGGGCCATGGCTGGTGGAAGGAGAGCGATCTCCCTCTGTGGCCCAATTACACAGAGACAGCAGCTGATTGGTGAGCTAAGTGTCCATGAGATGAGCTCGGGGCAGGACTGGCCTGGAGCAGGCAGCCGCTCAGCCAGAGGGAAGGGTACCATGGGGTCGCACGCTGGGATGGATCGAGTCTGTGTCGAGGAACACGGGTGATTCCAGCAGTGGCTCATGGGTCCAGGTGACGGCTCTGGGGACCCATGGACTCTAATGGGAAATGTGTGCTCCTCCCCTGGCTTCCTCCTGGCCCTGCCCAGAGCTGCCAGGACATCCCTGGCGGTAACTGTCCCACACTCTTGTGACTCTCTGCACTACCCTCAGCCTTTTGGGCACTCCCCAGCCTGTAGCGCACTCTGCACAGGCCCCTCCCCTCCCCACTCCACTCCTCCCCTCTCCTCTCCTCTCTTCTCCTTTCTTCTCCAGGCTCCACGTGCTGTTTTCATTCTATACAAATCCATCCTGTGATCTTGATGGACAGTCTAAGATGTCTTCTCTTTGCTACCTTTGAAGTGTGTCTTTACACCTATCATCACCCAGTGAAAGAGCATAGATTTATCCTCCATCTGCAAACACAGAGGCAGGGTCTCCAGACACCAGCACACGCAGACACACACGTGGTGCTTATGCCCAGGAAAGGCAAAGTTAGGACCCGAGCCACATGATTAGCCTCAGAAGCCACCTCTGGCTAGTTGGCCACTGTGCTTGCCATGAGGCCTGGGTCTACCTGCTGCTCCACCATCAAGAACACCATGACAGCAAGCGCGTCCCCACACTGTGTCATCCCACACTGAGATATGGGAAAGACCTGCAAACAGAGCTCTGGGAGGTGCGTGACCAGAGGACGAGGGGGGAGAAGGCTCTGAGTCCAAGGAAATGGTGATCCCAGAATGGACGTGGTGGCCCCATGGTTGGTAGATTGTAGGCCTCTGGTGGGGCAGGGGGGCAGGAGCCTGGGAGGAATCAGTGACAGATGACAGGCTCCTGGGGAGGTGTGACTAGCAGCCACTGAGCTGTATTCTCAAGCCAGTGTAGCTGGCTTCCTGGGCAAGGGCTCACGGTGTCACCTGGGATGACGTTTACTGTCGGTGGGGGCCTCCCGCACTGTAGGAGAGGCCGGCTCTGCGAGCAGTGGTCACTCTCCTGGTACTTTCTGTGTGGCCTATTGATTGGCTCAGCTGACATGAACAGATAAGCTCTAGATCCATGTGTCAGTGGGTGCACAATTAACAAAAAATCAACTTTTAACCGTGAAGAATAACAAACCCGATCAGCCTCCAGGCTCAGAAACAGCTCTGCTCAGCAATGATGGGACACCTGCCTTTCCTTCCTCATGGAGGCAGTTCGAGGGGATGGTGAGTCCCCAGTGAGAAGTGACAGAGCTGGCCCAGGGGACACAGGCCCCGAGGAGTCCCTTGCAAAGTGGCGAGGAGGTTAATAAGACAGCCGCAGACACCTGCCAGGTGGCAGGGCCGCCGCAGCTGTGCACGAGGTTTCTGATGAGTTTCCAAGTAAGCGGCCTCGATTCAGTGGGACGCTCTGACAAGAAGGAGACAACGATCTCCTGTGTTCACCTGTCCTTTAAATACATGTTAAGGACACAGCAAGCTGGTGGGGTGACTCTGTTGCTTACCAAGGAATCCTAAAATGTCCACGTGACTGCACTCTGGTCAAACTAGCAATTATTAATATAGAATATTGTAATTCAGATAAATTATTAATACAAGCCGTGTAATGCTTGGCTGCTTTGTTAATGGAAATTCAACTCTGCCAGTGGAAGTGGGTCACTTGCCTGAGCCTTGGGTCCTCCAGCCAGGGCCACCCAGGAAGGAGCTGAGCCAGGGGAGTTGAGAAACTGGATTTGGACCTGGAACAGCTGTAGGTGAGGGAGTGGGAAAGAGTGGAGAAGTCGAGCAGAAGGTACAAAGAGAAGCCGAGCTGGCTTGGGGTGATCACGATGCTGGGTATGGAAATACTCAGGGCTTCAGAGGGTCTGAAGCATCCTCGGGGACACCTGAATTACCAGGAAGATATCTGAATATCGTCAGGGCAAAGTAGGGTATTTTACACTCATTCTTCCATTAATTCAGTAAACCTTTTTGGAAAGTTTTCTATGGGTCATGTATTTTAAATATATTGTTAAGTCTCACAAACTCATGGCAAGTGGCTATCCTTTTATCTACTTCCAAGATGACAAAATAGCACAGAGAGGCTGAGCAAGTCATCCCAAGTCACACAGCTAACAAATGTTAGAACCGGATGGTAAAGGCTGGGGAGTCCCACTCCTTTGGCTCTTCTCCAGGAGTTCACTCCAGCTTGCAGGGGAGATGCTGAGTAATATTTGTCCTGGGTTCCTTAAGAGCTGATGATGTTCTAAGGGATGGCTTGAAAAATATGGAATCCTGGGCATGTCAGAAAAAAAATTTTTGAGCAAAACATTGTTTCTTCTCTCTTAGTTCAGTACTCACACGGGTTACCTTCAGTAGTGTGGAAAACCCACCCACCTGGGTAGCAGACAGGTAGGAGCCCTCAGTAAGTGTTTAGACACTCCCGGGTTCTTAAAATGCAGAAAGAGGCAAGTCGCCTGGCTTCAGCTGTTACTGAGCCCCACACTGGGCTCTTTGGCACAGCTCCAGGCTTACAGCTGACCTCCCTCAGTCGCTGGCTCTGGAGGCAGAAACGGTGACCAAGCGGTTCACTGCAGCCCTGCCTGGGGCTGCCTCGCCTCCTGTGCCTGGTCCAGGGCACACAGTGTTTCCCTCTCCTGTGCTGGGCGGCCGGGCCCCAGGAGGTCCACCACCCACAGGGCCGATGGTTCCTCGATAGCTTCCCGGGTTGCTTTGCCAGCCCGCACCCGCAGGTGCACTGTGGCCAAGCTTGGTCCCCCGCGCATGAGAAGCCTGGGCTCCCTCTGGTCACGTCTCCCCTCACCCACCTGCTTTCCTCCCGAGTTTCAGTTGTCCTCTCCCAAGACCCAACAGCACACCAGCACTCCGACCCCCTCAGGACAGCCCAGAACCCCTCTCAGTGGGCACTGAGGTCAGAGGATGCCTGCTGCCCAACCCCACAGTGAGGATCAGACTCAGCTCCTGAAATCAGGACCTTCTAGAACCTAATGAGTGTCCTGGAGTAAAAAGTATCAAAATGGCCTTGGAAAACAGGGGTACCACGAGAATCAGTGGAAGTTCAGTCCTGCCAAGTTCTAAATGATGGATCGACATTCCGTTGAGGCAGTTAATTAATTATAAACTGACAGCCATACTTAATAACGTTTCTAAGAGTTTAAAAAATTCATCTGGAGTCAGTCCCATCATCCTGTCATCCAGCCTTGCCACCGGCTCTTTTCAAGAGTATGGCCACCCGCAGACGTTTAGACCTTGAGCAGTGGACTCCCCTCCTGTTAGGCCTCCTGCTTGACTCTCCCTGAAGATAACCACTCTACAGCCTCTCACATCTCGGGGCCGGTGTGTGTTCCTGGGACCTCTGCTGAGGATCAAGGCTGCAGCTGCTCGGGTGTACCTCTGGGCTGTCCATCAGGGGCCCCATCAGTGTGTGCTAGGCGCCTCTGCTGATCTGATGATGGCTGGGGCTTGCAGTGTGTTAGAGGCAGGTGGTGTGGAGCCTCCCATGTTGTTCTTCCTGCTGTGTGTGGCTTGGCTGTTCAGGGTTTTCTGTGGTCCTATGCGGACACTTGGACTTCTGCTAGTTCTGTGTAGAATGCCGTTGGAAGGTCAGCAGGGATCTCACTGGACCTGCAGTGGGCTCTGTGGGCCATGACCTCTGAACAAGCCTGACTCTTCCACCCATGGACCTGGGATGTATTTCCTCTTTTCTGTCCTCCTCAGTTACTTCCATCAGTGTTTTCCATCTTCATTGTCGATGTCTGTCACCTCACTGGTGGAATTCATTCCTGGGTGTGTTGGGAACTATGGTAGGTGGGACGGCTCTCTTGGATTTTCAGGAAATCTCCCGTTGGTGGAGAGGAACACTACTGATCTATGCCTGTCGATTCTGTTTCCTGCAAGTTTGCTGAGCGCGTTGATCAGCCAGTTGTGGTGCCCTTTGTTTCTTCCTCTTGCCTGATTGCTCTCGCTGTGTGAGTCTGAGTTCTGGGCCTCAGAAACCTCCCGACAGGATGTCCGCATGGCTTCTGTCACTGTCGTGTGGAGGAGCCTGGCTCCTGTACCCCCTGCGTTCAGCGTTTTCTTACCTTGTGAAATGGCATCCCTGGCTCTCTTGCAACGAGCTTGTGTGACTGGCATTGTTGAAGGTCCTTCCAGCTCTGGGCTGAACCTCACTTCATCGTGGTGAGGATCCTGTGAACGGTCCTTCTTTTTCACTATGCGGGTAGGGCTGACAAGACGTCTTCCGCAAAGTGTCCGCAGGCGGCTGTGGTATGGTCTCCTGAGCTGCTCCCACACCTGTCTGTCTGTCCTCACTCTCACCAACAGCCATCATCAAACTTTAAGATGCTCATCACTCTGAAAGGGAAAAAACATAGTCTCTTGGATGTGTTTCCTTGTTCAGTCTGTTATACTGAACAGTGTTTTCATGGAATCACTTTGTTTTTTTTTATTTCCTCATGGAGAAAATTTAAATATCTTGCTTAGAAAGATCTTTCAGTTTCCCTAAGCAATTCTCTCATGCTTTCTTCTTGATTAATTTTTAAGTTATACCTTTCTAGAAAGTATCACGTTATTCCAGTTGTAAAATTCATTTGAACATAGTTTTCAGATTATTAGGATTCCATTTGGATCTGTCTCTCTGGGACTCTTCCTGATATTGCATGGAAATCTGTGCCCACGTTCCCTCAGCCTTTTTGGTTTAAATTAGCCAGCTTTGGTTGTCGTGAGCCCTCTGTCTGTGCCTGGAGCTGGGTCACAGAGCTGCTCTGTGCAGATCTCTCCAGAAGGATGCATACTGGATGAAGGGGCTTGGCTGTGTGGGGGGACCCTGCCATTTCTCTCTTGGCCCAGGTTTTCCAACAAATGCTCCCCTGGAGAGAATAGCCTGTTCCTGAGAGAACCCTCTGAAACGTGAGGCTTGGGGAGTCACCGCTGCAGCCTCGGTGGCTAATCCTGCTCTCCCTCCTGCTCTTGGTTTTCCAGGCCGGCATGATAAGGACCGAGGAGGCCGACTACTTCCTGACACCTCTCCCTCCACACCTGGCAGGGAGGCTGAAGGGCTCTGAGCAGGGTGGCCCTGCCTCCCACATGCTGTACAAGAGAGCAGTGGAACCCCAGGCCCCCCAGGCACCCCCTGGCCTGCTGCTCACCAGGACCGGGGAGCCAGCCAGCCCAGGCCTGCAGGGCCTCAGTGACAACCTCGGGCTCTGGCACAGGCAGCACTTCTGTGGAAGACGCAAGAAATGTACGTAAGGCGGTTCTTCCCATGAAGGTAAAGATTTGGTGTCTGTGTAAGCCAATGGAAAATGCTGATTTCCTTCAAGACCCACCTACCTGCAAGATGTCGTCTGCAGCCGCGATCACGACCCTGGAGCAGGGTTCTAGAGTTTGTTAGGTGCCAACTCAGGGTTTCAGGGTGGAGCACCCCTCCCTGGGAGATGGAGACTTTTTTCTCTTTTTTTTTTTTAAACAAACTGTTCCCTGGACAGAAAAGTGACACTCAGAAGCACAGAACCCACCAGACATCTTCAGAAGAACCCTGTCCCCTCTGCTCAAGGCTCGGGTTTGTTGAGGCCTCCGTGGCTTCCTGCTGAGGCGATTTGTTTACGCATGCATTCACAGGCCTCACCACATCACACAGCACACCCACAAGGTGTCACTCATCTGCAACTCACCACCAAAGTTTTAGGGACAGCTCTGTCTGGCTTGGCTCCTCAAGGGGTGATCTGATATTTACGTTTATGTGGAAACCTCTCACAAAGTCAGGAATGCACCTTCCTGGAATTTCCCTCATTCCTTGAGCTGTCCCTAGAGCATCCCCTGATTGTCCCAGGTTCCCAGGGCATCTGAAAACCCTGGCTTCCCCCGCTCCTGCCTCCCCTGTGGCTGGTGTGATGGCTGCTCTACCTACCCCCTGACGCAGAGGGGAGTCGGGGGCAGGTGCTCAGCAGACCTTGGTGAACAGGAAGAAAGTCACTTGGCCCCACCAGCCGGATAGGCACCACTCCGGCCATCTGACCCTATAAATAAAGCCCATGGGACACATTCCTACGAACTAGAAATCCCAAACCTGAATGAACTAGGTCAGTGGGCTCAGTCTTCTGTCTCTGGACTTCCCTGGCGTGGTCCTGGTCTCCTGCCTCAGGGCAGTTCACACTGAGGAGGGCTCTTCCCTCTGCGCCTCGGGTTCAGAAACGGAGTCTTGCTTTCTATGTCCCTCTGTCCCTGCGTGGAGACGGCAGACTCAGGTAGACTGATTTGCTCAAAGTCAACAGTGAGCCTGAGCCTGTTGGAGGGTGGACCTTCTGCTTCTCAGCCTCAGGAGTTGACTAATGGCGGGTGCTTAGGTGACTCTCCTGTTTAGGAGACAGTACTATAAGCACCTTGGTGAAGGTGAGAGGTTTACTCTGAGGGGCCTGTGGGGGCTCTGGCCTGCCAGACCCTCACCTGGTGCTTCTGCCCCAGCATCTAGCACCAGGGACCTCCGGCTGCCGTGCCCTGGGCTGCAGGTGCTTTTGTTCCAAACCCACATTTCCACAGCAGAAGTAAGACCCAGGGCTCCGGGCCACGCCCTCCAGACCCGAGGGCTTCTAGGAGGGATTCCAAGGGGGCATCTTCACTCCCTCTGCCTGCGCAGTGCCATCCTAGAACCCCACGGGCCCCTGCAGAGACTGGGGGGGTCCCACGAAGACCAGCCCCAGGGTGGCACTGGGTTACAGCCATGTGATGGCGAGGGGTGACAGCTCAGAAAGCTTTGGTGATGTCACCACCCCGCTCCCCATGTTCACCTGGGCTTGAGGGGACCGCTGCCTTATTTCTCCCCCTGTGTTGCTTCACAGATGCACCCCAGCCCCCCACAGAGGACCTCTTCGTCCTTCCCGATGAGTACGAGTCTGTCCCCCGGTGCCGGCGCTCACTCCTCAAGTCCCACCGGAATAAAGAGCTGAACGTGGAGACCTTGGTGGTGGTCGACAGGAAGATGGTGCAGAACCACGGGCAGGAGAACATCACCACCTACGTGCTGACCATCCTCAACATGGTAGGGTGGGCCGCCAGCACGGGCCTGTACGGTGTCCAGCTGGGTGGGCGTCTCTGGGGAAGAAGCGCTCAGCGGGTGGCGACCGTGCTTTAGTGTGTTCCTGTTGAAAGAGGCGTTCTCTGAACTTCAGAGGGTGTCATAAAGAGGAGACGTGAACAGACCCCTCTGCAAGCCCGTCTGCCCTGCAGGGTTTGGGGTTCAGTGGCTCTTCCTCTGACAGGACTCCTAGGAGGGTCGAGGAGTTCAGTGCAGTCAGTATGCCAGCAGAATCTGTGCTTTTAAGTGAGAATGTAGAAACACCCACTTTTCTAGGAGTGCTGATGTTCAGGTGTTAAGTGTGAGGTTTTTAATCTACTTCAAAAACTCTAAAGCAGGATGACCTGGCAGAACATCGTCTCACACAGTGTCCTCCTCTCTAACCCGCTGCTGCAGGGAGTCTTCAGGAGCAAGGAGAGGGGTGCTGACCCCACAGCACGGGAGTGAAATCTGGATCCCAGACGGCAAAGTCTGGGATGTTTGAATGTTTTCAAAAAAAGTTCAATGACACTATTTTGAAGGCATTTCTGGTTCTTCACCATCAGTAAGCAGCACCCGAGTGTCTCTCTGCACAGATCTGTGATTTTCATTGCTAGCATCACACTGGGCGGTCGAGTCGTGTGGTTATGAAGTCAGGGACTGAGGGAAGGTTCAGAAGGTGCTCAGCAGGGCAGGGCTCTGGGCACTCTTCACAGAGGGCCACAGCACCAGCCTGCTCCGAGTGAGGGTGGTGTCTGCGCCCCTGGTGTGGAGTTGTCCTCGTGCCTCCGTGTCTTGGGGCCACACTGTCCCTGCTGTTGACCGGGGACACTGCACTGATCCTTGACGTCTGCTTCCTGTTCCGTTGTCTCTCGAGGTCACTCTGTTCTGCCATCGCCTTCTCACCACGTTCCCTCTCTTTCTCCCGTCCTCTGCTCTCCTCCTCACCAGTTCTCTGTGTGGCTGGGCTTTCTCACCAGGAGAGCCTGGGGCCTGCTGGGCTTAGATGGTCATCCCCCACCTCGCGCCTTCACCTCCAGGAGCACATTGTGAGGACTGACCAGTGACCTTTTGATGTATCTATGCCTGTCTGACAACATGAGAGCATGAAAATTGCCCTCACCCTGGGGGACGCAGGCAGTGTCCGTGCAGTAGGGGACATGTGGCTGTTCAGGCTCTGATGTGGATTTGCTCTTCCAGGTGTCTGCTTTATTCAAGGATGGAACCATAGGGGGAAACATCAACATCGCAGTCGTGGGTCTCATCCTTCTAGAAGACGAACAGGTACGGTGCCCTCGAAAACAGCAGCTTTCTTTTTCCCCAGAAAATTAAGTGAAAAATGATGCTTTTCCCTTATAGTAAAAATCACATTCTGTGGATTCTTTACATCTCTTTCTCTTAGGAACAGTTGATTTTGCAGTCAGGTTTTTTTTTTTTTTTTAGTTTTTTTAAAGTGTGTGTGTGTGTGTGTGTGTGTGTGTGTGTGTGTGTGCATGCGCAGTAAGGAACACTCTTTTAATTGGCCTATGATTGGAAGTGGAATGAAAAGCTGCCTTAGGACTATGGGTGGGAATGCTGAGGATACAGGGTTCGGCCGCTGTGTCCGTGACCTTCTGGGGCTGGTTGGAGTGCAGCTCCTCCTGCTGCTGCTGGAGGAGTCAAGATGCTGCAGCCTGTAACTGAGAGCCGTGCTGCCTTACCCCATCACCTCTGCTCCTGAGCCGAGTGCCCGCACCTGACCTCACCACCTGTCCTCTTGAAGACTCTGAATGTCTACCACTTACTCTGAGAGCACGTAAACCCCAAGTTCTGTGGGATCCCAGTAGCAGTGTGAGGAAGCACCTCGCTGTCCCCGTCCAGACCCCTAGGGAACACTCCAGGAACTCGTTCACAGTGAGCCCTTAGAGGCACGCATAAACAGTGGAGGGCATCTTGGTCATGAAAGGTGACCACTTGGGTTTCCCCAACCTGATTACTGACTCAGCAAAGGAGAGTGTGCTCTGGACCCAAGTGAGGACAGGTGTCCATTTCCACCTTGGTGACGCGTCAGTGTTTCCTGCTAGCCACAGCTTTCTTGTTTGTAGAACAAAGAATTTTTAGACAGAACCTGAGCCCATTCATAAGCTGTAAGATCACTGTTTCCCCACGGGGTGAGGGGACGGGGGGAGGTGTGTGTGCCCGGGCAGGGCTGTGTCCAGCCTGGCTGGTCAGGGAGGATTACCTCATTGTCCTTTTTGTGAGTGTGTGCCTGGGGAGAGCCCCAGACCAGCAGGGCTTCTCAGGTGACAGGTTAATTATTCCTTGTATTAAAACGTTTTCGCCTTGGAATCCATCCAATCTGCAAAGAATAAGCAAGGTTATCTTTTGATCATACACCTGTGTTAACTTTAATTAGTGCCATATTCCTGGAAATCTGCCGCTGAGGAATGCAGGCGCGCCACAGTGTGGACGCACAGCACTTAGCTTGGATGCATTTGTCTCTCCAGAAAAACAAAATAAACATTTAAGGAGAAAACATGTTTAGTGACCAAGAGGCAAAGGTTTCGACCACACTCCAGCAGTGGAGTTCTCAACAAGATGGTGTACTGAAACTGAGGCCCCTGTCCTGATTCTCCTTGGCCACCGACATGGACATGGTCGCATTCCTGCCTTAGTGGCTCAGAAAGCTGGTGGCAGCCTGCTCTGACGGATGCTCCTGCACACCCCGAATTCCCCAGTTCCCATGAGTTCCCCAGTTCTTCACTGTGGCATATCCCTGTTCTTCTGCTAGAAGTTGATGTTTATGGACATCTTTCTGGATAGTTCCCTTCTAGTTGAAGGGGCCTCCCAGAAATAAGACCCCTCTGCTTCTGTCCTAGGATGGTTACTTAACGGAACACTGTAACAATGAACAGCTAGGGGGCATGGCTGGAGATACCACTTGCCAGCCGGGTTATGAAATGAGCATCCTATCACTGGCTACGCATGTTTACATGTTTGTCTGTATAGGAAAACCATGCTTGAATGACTTTGTTACCTTATGTAACTCTGCCAATGTTTTCCAAAGGTTTTAAATGCAAAAAAAAAAAAAAAAAAAGATGCACCAATGTTCTTTCTTGAATCACTGAACATGCATTCAGGCTCAGCCAGACATATTCCAATTGTTTATAAACAGAAAAGTACATGAGTCTCGGCACTGAATTTGTCAGGGTTTCTTTTGCATAAAATGCACACATTAGCTTACTGCTATCCGGGTCCACCTTTGTATTTGAAATCCAAGTCAACGATGATTGGTGGTGATGATAAGGTCTGGAAACATCTCCCTCCATGTTCATGGGGCTTTGGCCTCTCTTG
This sequence comes from Spermophilus citellus, assembly GCF_964194105.1. Classification (NCBI taxonomy): domain Eukaryota; kingdom Metazoa; phylum Chordata; class Mammalia; order Rodentia; family Sciuridae; genus Spermophilus; species Spermophilus citellus. Next base: position 284,491,298 of record NC_138182.1, on the reverse strand, counting down.
CACAGCCAGGGCTGGTGATAAGTCACCATGCAGACCACACCTTGAGTAGCTTCTGTCAGTGGCAGTCGGGATTGATGGGGAAGGACGGGACTCGCCATGACCACGCCATCCTACTGACCGGCCTGGACATATGCTCCTGGAAGAACGAGCCCTGTGATACTCTAGGTAAGACTCTCCAGCAGAGGTTGTGGGCCATGTGGGGTATGCCCTTCCGTGGGCCGTGTGGGTGTTGAGGGTTTCTGCCCTGCCCACATCCACAAGCCACAGCTACTGCTGAGCCTGATTGTGGGGAAAAGACTGCCTTCCCTGCACAGCTGGGGCTCAGTCCTGGAGCAGGCTCTTGTTCATCCAAGATGAAGGTCGCTCAGAGTTTACTCTCCATCTCTTCTGATGTGGGACATAATTTTTTTCCATTTTTTCTACCACACATGAGAATGGGCTAATAGATCCAAGTTATACACAGAATATCTCACTAAGCAGCAGAAACAGCACATTTATGAATATTTATAAAGATAGCATAAGATATTGTGCTCTTCGTTTTCCCTTTTCTCTGTAAATATCTCAGTCTTAGCAAGTTAGCAAGCTTTAGTTATTTCTAAGGCTGGGTACAACCCAGAGGCAGGCTTTGTAAGGCAGTGGGCCCCTAACTCCAACACTCTGGAACCTTCTCTTACTTTCTTTCTTCCACTGGTTCTCAGAGGAATGCTTTTTGTTGGAAAATCTCTCCGGCAGGATTCTGTCCAGCACAGGTTTATCCTATTGTTCCCACAGTGGCCTAACTGCTTGTCCTTTGAAGGGGACCTGCTTACAAGGCTGGCCCTTGGCTGTCCTTAGAACACTCAGATTTTAGGGTGGTCCTTAGCACTCCACCTAGGAGAGTGGCCCACTGTGCCCTCACCATGGCCTGTGCCTATCCTGCTTTCCTTCTGGGAGTCTGCAGTGGTCCATGTCAGGCATGGTGCCCCATGACCAGCCTCCAGTAAACCCTGGAGGCTGAGCCCCACTGAGCCTCCCAGATGCTGGACAGCACCTCACACTGGTGGTCACACTCACTGCTGGGGAGATAAGCTGTGTCCCCAGGGGGGAAGGGTCTCAGAAGTTCACCCCTGGTTCCCAGACTCTGCGCCATGTGACTTTTCCCTTGGCTGCTTTTGATCTGTCTCCTGCCGTAAGCCACAGCCGTGATGAGCCAGAGCCCCATCAGAAGTGAGAGAATCACGGAACAGGGGTGGGTTTGGGGCCTCCTGTCACACCTGTTCTCTACGGGCTCTTCCAGTGGCTTTGTGAACCCAGGTGTAATAGAGAAACACAGTAAACCCTCTTCTGTTTGGCCCCAGTTACAGCCTGTGCCAGGAGCATGGCCTAGAAACATGAGCCATCTTCCATGGGACGGAGTCCTTGGGCTCCCAGGTAGATCACTTCCCCACATTCCCACACACGATCACATCCCTCCACGACTGTCCAAGGGTGGTCTGTTTCATGTTTCCCCAAATGAAGGTGAGGACCAGATTGTATCATAGGGCAGAAAATAGATATTTACTTACTCTTTATATGACAACACTAGCATAGATTGTCTCAATCTTTTGCCCCATAGGATTTGCGCCCATAAGTGGAATGTGTAGTAAATACCGCAGCTGCACGATTAATGAAGATACAGGACTGGGACTGGCCTTCACCATCGCCCATGAGTCTGGACACAAGTAAGCCCATCTCTAGGGAGGGTGCAGCCTGGGGCCTTTCCTAACTGGGTGATCACCATAGGGTTACCAGTTCATTAAATCATGTCTCTAGAGGGAGTTCACATGCAGACTGTGAGATGTCAGTTGTAAAATGCTGTCATTAGACACCCAACTTCAGTGCTGTAACTGGTTTTGAACTGAGGTGGCATCTCATTGCACCAGGAGGCTCGGTCTAGCTGGACAGGGTCCTGGGCAAGTGGCTCTCAACAAGGGTGCTGTGATGCTGGCGTCCTCTTTGTACATGAAAACCTTACACTTACACCTGTAAAATTGGGGGGAGGGAGCCTAGCAATTACTTATGGCAGCTGTGAGACTCAGGCAAGCTTTCTTTGTCTGATATTGCTGTAGCTGATTAACTTTATGGATCTGTTCATTAAAAGGGTTGAAGAGTCCCACTTGCAGTCCAAGCAGCCAGGGTTTCCTACAGGTGACCTCATGAGCACACAGGCCAGGAGTGGGGTGTAGATAGTGTCCTGTGTATTGAAACTGTATTGGAATTCAGCCCAGAAAATTTCCTAAACATTTCAATTTTTCTTTTTCTTTTTCTTTTTAAATTTTAAGCTGATTTTACTGGCCAAAAAAAAAAAAAAAAATCAAAAGGGGTGTTTGTGATTTGTGTTTTTGCAAAGCTATAACTTTTCTATCCCCTGTTGAAAACTAGACTAAGTCACAGAATCATGTTACCCACACCCATTCAGGCGTGTGTGTGTGTGTGTGTGCTGTGTGCATGTGTTGTGTATGGTGTGTGTGTGGTGTGTAGTGTGTATTGTGTGCATGTATTGTGTGTGTTGTGTGTGTTGTGTACAATGTATGTGTATTATGTGCATGTGTTGTGTGTGTGGTGTGTGTATTGTGTGCATGTGTTGTGTGTTATGTGTGGTGTGTATGGTGTGTGTATTGTGTGCATGTGTTGTGTGTGCATTGTGTGTAGGGGTGTGGTATGTGTATTGTGTGTGTGGTGTGTGTGGTATGTGGTGTGAGTGTATTGTGTGCATGTGTTGTGTGTGTGGTGTGTATGTTGTGCATGTATTGTGTGCATGTGTTGTGTGTGATGTGTGGTGTGTATGGTGTGTGTATTGTGTGCATGTGTTGTGTGTGCATTGTGTGTGGGGGTGTGGTATGTGTATTGTGTGTGTGGTGTGTGTGGTATGTGGTGTGAGTGTATTGTGTGCATGTGTTGTGTGTGTGGTGTGTATGTTGTGCATGTATTGTGTGCATGTGTTGTGTGTGATGTGTGGTGTGTATGGTGTGTGTATTGTGTGCATGTGTTGTGTGTGCATTGTGTGTGGGGGTGTGGTATGTGTATTGTGTGTGTGGTGTGTGTGGTATGTGGTGTGAGTGTATTGTGTGCATGTGTTGTGTGTGTGGTGTGTATGTTGTGCATGTATTGTGTGCATGTGTTGTGTGTGATGTGTGGTGTGTATGGTGTGTATATTGTGTGCATGTGTTGTGTGTGCATTGTGTGTGGGGGTGTGGTATGTGTATTGTGTGTGTGGTGTGTGTGGTATGTGGTGTGAGTGTATTGTGTGCATGTGTTGTGTGTGTGGTGTGTATGTTGTGCATGTATTGTGTGCATGTGTTGTGTGTGGTGTGTGTATATTTTGTGTGGTGTGTGTGGTGTGTGGTGTGTGCAGTGTGCGTGTATTGTGTGCATGTGTTGTGTGTGTGTTGTGTGTGGGGGTGTGGCATGTGTATTGTGTGTGTGGTGTGTGTGGTATGTGGTGTGAGTGTATTGTGTGCATGTGTTGTGTGTGTGGTGTGTATGTTGTGCATGTATTGTATGCATGTGTTGTGTGTGTTGTGTGTATATTTTGTGTGGTGTGAATGGGGTGTGGTGTGTATGGTGTGTGGTGTGTGCAGTGTGCGTGTATTGTGTGCATGTGTTGTGTGTATGTTGTGTGTGGGGGTGTGGCATGTGTATTGTGTGCATGTGTTGTGTGTGGTGTGTGTATATTTTGTGTGGTGTGTGTGGTGTGTGGTGTGTATGTTGTGCATGTATTGTGTGCATGTGTTGTGTGTGTTGTGTGTATATTTTGTGTGGTGTGAATGGGGTGTGGTGTGTATGGTGTGTGGTGTGTGCAGTGTGCGTGTATTGTGTGCATGTGTTGTGTGTGTGTTGTGTGTGGGGGTGTGGCATGTGTATTGTGTGCATGTGTTGTGTGTGGTGTGTGTATATTTGTGTGGTGTGTGTGGTGTGTGGTGTGTGTATATTTTGTGTGGTGTGTGTGGTGTGTGGTGTGTGCAGTGTGCGTGTATTTTGTGCATGTGTTGTGTGTGTGTTGTGTGTGGGGGTGTGGCATATGTATTGTGTGTGTGTGGTGTGCGGTGTGTGTGCGTGTGTGTTCACATTTATGCACACACATGTGTGACCTCTGTCTGTGGAACTACATGGGGCTCTGCAGCTTAGACTCCGTGTGACCTGAAAATGTCGCTCCATATCCCATTACTGATCCCTTTATCATTATAGGTAATGATTGACTATTTCATTGCCTAGAAAATTACACCTATACTCTATAAGGCTTTCAGTTAAAACATAATTGTATTTTTAATAGTCTGCTAGAGTAAAAACTTCAAAAACTTTCATTATTGTAACGACACGAGGATCTTGCTGTCCTCTGAACCATACCTGAATTTAATTAAACTATCAAGGCAAGAAATATTTAAGTCACCCGGACTGAGCCATCAGCGTTTGATAAGCGGTTGAGATATGGGCGCTGACTGTGCAGGCTGTTGCAGGAGGTGAAGCTGACTGACGCGAATCTGGATGCCTCTAACAGGGCTCTCCATCCCCAGGTCAACAAGGACCAGAGTCGGCCAATTGTTAGCAGTTCCTTTCCTCACTCAGCCTGGGCCATATGGCTGAAGAACTTCCTTGAAATGAGAGAAATGTAGACCACTTGAGAGTGGGATTGCAGGTGGGTGGGAAGGAAGGAGCTCCCATGAGGATGGAGAGTGATGGGAGATGACCTCCAGAAGGGACCCCGTCCTCTGGACCAGCGGCAGTTCAGAGGACACTGCAGGAGAGAGACCAGAGCTCTAAGAGCCAATGTTGTCAACGAAACAGCTTCTGCTCATGCCGAGAAAACAGGAAATGTGTGTTTTGGGCATAAGCTAAGTACGCAAACCAGCGATCGCTGTTATGATAATAGTAGCAGCAAATATGATGGCAATACCTGTTTTGGATCAGGCAACTTTTGTAAAATTTGTGGAGCAATTTCACAGACAACTCAAACTGAGGAAACCACTTAGGAAAATCTCTTAAACTGCTTTCCCCAACTGAGGGGTCCAGGCTGAGTATTCAGCAAGTGTGTGTGTGTGTGTGTGTGTGTGGAATGGGGGTGAGTGAGCCAGAATGTGAGCGGGGAGGGGGACAAATGAAGGGTGGAGCTTTAGGTCTGACAGCTCCAAATGAGAAAGGCCACAGCACATGATATCAGTAATAAACGTCACACATTTTACTTTAATTGACTTGAAGACAAGCACATTTATTGCATTCACGTATTTTATTCTATTTCTTGAGGAAGGAATTTCAGGTTTGATGCAGGGATCAGATGCTTTGGCACAGACATTGTGCCTTTACCATATCTTTGGCAAGGAACTCCAAGGAGGGTCAAATTTGAATTCCACATGTTGAGGGTTAAAAAGTAATTTTTTATCTATTAGGACTTTTGCTGTGGAAGACGCATGAATGTCTTGGTTCAGAGGTGACAGCCATGTCCTGGGTCCTGTTCCTGATGGAGCATGTATCTAGCTTCACACTCGAAGCTCTCTCACCTTCAATGCAACTCAGGGAAGGATCGTAGTTTATGCCCATCCACTTTCTTCTAAGTTGTTTTCATCCACCACCTACTTGCCCTTCATACTGGGGAATCAGACCTAACAATAGAAATTGTCAAGAACAGGTGGTTTGGAGAGACTGGAGCCAGAATCCAGATGTGCACTCTGCTCCAGTACAAGGCGATGAACCAGGATTGCTGAGTGAACAGGGTTCAAGGAGAGTTTTCTAGTTATATTAAATGTCTTGAAGCAGGACATAGAGTTTGCTAGAAGTGGTGTTGAAAATCACACAGATGCACAGAGGGCAGAAGGCACCTGTTGAAGAGTGTGTCTGGACACAAGTCCATTGGAGAATTCCCTTTGCTAAGAGAAGTCATACCATTTGGTGGGCAGGGCACAGATTCCAGACTCATTGTTTCTATCATTTGGGGGCTGGGGCCTCCAAGAAAAGTGAGATGGCATGCAGGCCCCCCTCCAAACCCCCAATCTTGCAATCAAATCAGAATGATTTCAGGCATGTCACTCAGAGTAATGGGAACAACTTTATTGAAGTGATAGGATCACCTGAGTGGTAACTGGAGGCAGGCGGGGTGTGGCTGGAGGAAGTGGCTCACTGGGGGTGTGGCTGTAGGGCATGTATTTTGGATCTGGAGAGTGGAGTCTCTCTCTGCTTCCTGATCATCATGTGAGCTGCTTCCCTCTGCCTCACTCTTCTGCCATGAGCCCTGGGGAATGGAGTCTGCTCTCTATGGACTGAGACCTCTGAAACCGTGAGCACCCAAATAAATTTTTTCTCCTCTATAGTTGTTCTGGTCTGGTCCTTTAGTCACAGCAGTGAAAAGGCTGATTAACAGGGCCTGTGTTTCTCCTGTAGTTTGCAGAGAAATGAAACATATCCTGCCAACTAAACCAGGATGGGCTGCAGGTAAATTGCTTTTCAAAAGTGAAAGCAGCTTGGGAGGCTGAGACAGGATTTCAAGTTCAGAGTCAGCCTCAGTAAAAAAAAAAAGAAAAAGAAAAAAGTGAGTCATGAAGCAACTCAGTGAGACCCTGTCTCTAAATAAAATACAAAAGTAGGGCTGGGTATGGGGTTCAGTGGTTAAGTCCCCCTGAGTTCCATCCCTGGTACCAAAAAGAAAGAAAAAAAAAGTGAAAGCATGTGGAGTCAGCACCATAGGCCCAGAATATAAAATTATTCCCTTAACTTGATGTTCCCACCATGCCCTCTGTCTGCCCCTGTCACTATCAGAGCTCACAGAGCATCACCCATCAGCTTTTACACGGGCTTGCCATCTGCAATCAGGAGAGCCCCTGGAGCTCCCCGCCACGTGTGTACGTGCAATATGAACCATACTAGCAGAGCTGCACATGTCCATTTTACAGAGTAGGCTTCAAGAGTTACCCTGTGCTACCATCTCAGACCACAAAGACACCACCAAAGCATGATTACTGTGCTGAGAGGATGCGTGGTCCTCCAGGCCTGGCTCCCCTGAATCTACACACCCAGTCACTGGGCACAGTTTGCGTCTGCCCACAGGGCATTGTGTAGGAATCTATTGAAAAAAGCAACCCGTGCCCTCCCAAATTCTAACAAAGAAGACAAAGTAGACATGCCATGCGAGGGTTGGAGTAAAGAGGGGCGTGGGCATTGCAAGAGGTCACGCGGGGACAGTCAGGGAGCACTTGGAAGAAGCAGCGTGGGCAGGCAGCCCCAACGCTGGGCGATGAGATGGTGCAGCTCAGTCGCACTCCCTAGGGATGGTAGATGACGTTGGGGTGTTAGGGGGTGATGGGCATCCCACCTGTTCATGATCGTGCTCTGCCACCACCCTGGGACAAGGAGGTGCTTGGTGACTTTAAGGACCTGTAGAATACTGGAGCAAGCTGGCCCCTGCTCCATCATCTGGAGCCCTGGCCGACCAAGGGCTTCAGCTCTTACCAAGTTTATTTATTTATTTATTTATTTTTGATTTTTTTTAATTGATTATTTAAAGCATTACATAGCTCATGATATATCATCTTTCATACATTTCACTCAAATTGTGTTTTGAACTCCCATTTTACCCCAAATACAGATTGCAGAATCACATCTGTTACATATTCACATTTTTACATAATGCCATATTAGTGACTGTTGTATTCTGCTACCTTTCCTATCCCCTACTATCCCCCCTCCCCTCCCCTCCCCTCCCATCTTCCCTCTCTACCTCCCCTGCTGTTGTTCAATTCTCTCCCTTTTTTTCCCTCCCCCTTGCCCCTCATAACCTCTTATAATTTTATGTATCATTGAAGGTCTCCTACTATTTCCATGTGCTTTCCCTTCTCTCTCCGTTTCTCTCCCCAAATTCGTCTTTGCTTACTGTAATCTTTTCCTCATGCTCTTCCTTCCTGTTCTGTTCTTAGTTGTTCTCTTTATATCAAAGCAGACATTTGGCATTTGTTTGTTAGGGCTTGGCTAGCTTCGTTTAGCATAATGTGCTCTAATGCCATCCATTTCCCTGCAAATTCTATGATTTTGTCATTTCTTAGTGCGGCATAATACTCCATTGTGTGTAGATGCCACATTTTTTTTATCCATTCATCTATTGAGGGGCATCTAGATTGGTTCCACAGTCTAGCTATTGTGAATTGTGCCGCTATAATCATTGATGCAGCCGTATCCCTATAGTGCGCTTTTTTAAGGTCCTCAGGGAATAGTCCGAGAAGTGCGATAGCTGGGTCAAATGGTGGATCCATTCCCAGCTTTCCCAGGAATCTCCATACTGCTTTCCAAATTGGCCTCACCATTTTGCAGCCCCACCAGCAGTGTACAAGTGTACACTTTTCCCCACATCCCCACCAACACTTATTGTTGTTTAACTTCATAATGGCTGCCAATCTTACTGGAGTGAGATGGTATCTTAGGGTGGTTTTGATTTGCATTTCTCTGATTGCTAGAGATGGTGAGCATTTTTTCATGTACTTGTTGATTGATTGTATGTCCTCCTCTGAGAAGTGTCTGTTCAGGTCCTTGGCCCATTTGTTAATTGGGTTATTTGTTATCTTATTGTTTAATTTTTTGAGTTCTTTGTACATTCTGGATATTAGGGCTCTATCGGAGGTGTAGGGGGTAAAAATTTGTTCCCAGGATGTAGGCTCTCTATTTACCTCTCTTATTGTTTCTCTTGCTGAGAAAAAACTTTTTAGTTTAAGTAAGTCCCATTTGTTTATTCTTGTTGTTAACTCTTGGGCTATGGGTGTCCTATTAAGGAATTTGGAGCCCGACCCCACAATATGTAGATCGTAGCCAACTTTTTCTTCTATCAGACGCAGTGTCTCTGATTTGATATCTAGCTCCCTGATCCATTTTGAGTTAATTTTTGTGGATGGCGAGAGAAAGGGATTCAATTTCATTTTATTGCATATGGATTTCCAATTTTCCCAGCACCATTTGTTGAAGATGCTATCCTTCCTCCATTGCATGCTTTTAGCCCCTTTATCAAATATAAGATAGTTGTAACTTTGTGGATTAGTCTCTGTGTCCTCTATTCTGTACCATTGGTCCACCTGCCTGTTTTGGTACCAGTACCATGCTGTTTTTGTTACTATTGCTTTGTAGTACAGTTTGATCTCTGGTATCGCTATGCCTCCAGATTCACACTTCCTGCTTAGAATTGCTTTTGCTATTCTGGGTCTTTTGTTTTTCCATATGAATTTCATGATTGCTTTGTCTATTTCTACAAGAAATGCCGTTGGGATTTTGATTGGCATCGCATTAAACCTGTAGAGAACTTTGGGTAATATCGCCATTTTGATGATGTTAGTTCTGCCTATCCATGAACAGGGTACATTTTTCCATCTTCTAAGATCTTTTTCTACTTCTCTCTTTAGGGTTCTGTAGTTTTCATTGTATAAATCTTTCACCTCTTTTGTTAGGTTGATTCCCAAGTATTTTATTTTTTTTTTTGAGGATATTGTGAATGGAGTGGTTTTCCTTATTTCCATTTCAGAGGTTTTGTTGCTGATATACAGGAATGCCTTTGATTTATGCGTGTTGATTTTATAACCTGCCACTTTGCTGAATTCATTTATTAACTCTAGCAGCTTCTTTGTAGACTCTTTTGGGTCTGTTAAGTATATTATCATGTCATCCGCAAATAGCGATAGTTTAATTTCTTTTCCTATTTTTATGCCTTTAATTTATTTTGTCAGTCTAATTGCTCTGGCTAGTACTTCGAGAACTAAATTGAATAGAAGTGGTGATAGAGGGCATCCCTGTCTTGTTCCAGATTTTAGAGGAAATGCCTTCAGTTTTTCTCCGTTTAGGATGATGCTAGCCTGAGGTTTAGCATATATAGCTTTTACAATGTTGAGGTAAGTTCCTGTTATCCCTAGTTTTTCTAATGTTTTGAACATAAAGGGATGCTGTACTTTGTCAAATGCTTTTTCTGCATCCATTGAGATGATCATGTGGTTCTTGTCTTTAAGTCTATTGATGTGGTGAATAGCATTTATTGATTTCCGTATATTGAACCATCCTTGCATCCCAGGAATGAATCCTACTTGATCATGGTGCACAAGTTTTCTGATATGTTTTTGTATTCGATTCGCCAGAATTTTATTGAGAATTTTTGCATCCAAGTTCATTAGAGATATTGGTCTGTAGTTTTCTTTCTTTGAAGTATCTTTGTCTGGTTTTGGGATCAAAGTGATGTTGGCCTCATAGAATGAATTTGGAAGAGCTCCTTCTTTTTCTATTTCTTAAAATAGCTTGAAAAGTATTGGTATTAATTCTTCTTTGAAAGTTTTGTAGAACTCCGCTGTATACCCATCCAGTCCAGGGCTTTTCTTGGTTGGTAGTCTTTTGATGGCTTCTTCTATTTCTTCTTTTGTTATTGGTCTGTTTAAATTGTGTGTGTCTTCCTGTCTCAATCTGGGCAAATCATATGCCTTAAGAAATTTATCAATATCTTCATTATCTTCTATTTTATTGGAATATAGGGTTTCAAAATACTTTCTAATTATCTTCTGTATTTCTGCAGTGTCTGTTGTGATATTGCCTTTTTCATCCCGTATGTTAGTAATTTGAGTTCTCTCTTCTTCTTCTTTTCGTTAGCATGGCTAAGGGCTTGTCTATCTTATTTATTTTTTCAAAGAACCAACTTTTAGTTTTATCAATTTTTTCAATGGTTTCTTTTGTTTCAATTTCGTTGATTTCTGCTCTAATTTTAATTATTTCTTGTCTTCTACTACATTTGCTGTTGTTTTGCTCTTCCTTTTCTAGGTTTTTGAGGTGTTGCGTGAGTTCATTTATTTGTTGGTTTTTTCTTCTTTTGAGGTAAGAACTCCAAGAAATGAATTTCCCTCTTAAAACTGCTTTCATTGTGTCCCATAGATTCCGGTGTGTTGTGTCTGTGTTATCATTTGATTTTAAGAATTTTTTCATCTCCTCCTTTATGTCTTCTATAACCCATTGATCATTCAATAACATATTGTTCATTTTCCATGTGATGTAGGATTTTTCCTTCCTTCTTTTATCATTGATTTCCAATTTCATTCTATTATGATCAGATATGGTGCGTGGTATTATCTCCACAACTTTATATTTACTAAGAGTTGCCTTATGGCATAATATATGGTCTATCTTTGAGTAGGATCCATGTGCCGCTGAGAAGAACATGTATCCACTTGATGATGGTTGATATATTCTATATATGTTGGTTAAGTCTAGGTTATTGATTGTGCTGTTGAGTTCTATAGTTTCTTTATTCAGCTTTTGTCTAGAGGATCTGTCTAATGGCGAGAGCGGTGTGTTGAAGTCACCCATAATTATTGTGTTGTGGTCTATTTGACTCTTGAACTTGAGGAGAGTTTGTTTTATGAACATTGCAGCTCCATTGTTTGGTGCATACAAATTGATGATTGTTATGTCTTGTTGGTGGATGGTTCCTTTTAACAGTATATAGTGACCTTCTTTATCCTTCTTGATTAACTTAGGTTTGAAGTTGATTTTATTCGATATGAGTATGGCCACTCCTGCTTGCTTCCGAGGGCCATGTGAGTGGTATGATTTTTCCCAACCTTTTACCTTCAGCCTGTGTATGTCTTTTCCTATCATATGAGTCTCCTGAAGGCAGCATATTGTTGGATTTGTTTTTTTGATCCAGGTTACTAGCCTATGTCTCTTGATTGGTGAGTTTAGGCCATTAACATTTAAGGTTACAATTGAGATATGATTTGTACTTCCAGTCATGCTTCTTTATTTATTTATTTTAGTTTGGCTAGTTTTGCTTTTTGGTTATTTTCCTCCCCCTTTACTGAGATACCTCCTGCTGTTAGTTTGGGGCACTATTTTTCAATTCCTCTTCTTGTAGTGTTTTGTTCAAAATGCTTTGCAGAGCTGGTTTTCTTGCTGCAAATTCTTTTAGCTTTTGTTTATCGTGGAAGATTTTAATTTCATTGTCAAATTTGAAGCTCAATTTTGCTGGATATAGTATTCTTGGTTGGAATCCATTATTTTTCAGCGTTTGAAATACATTATTCCAGGATCTTCTCGCTTTCAACATTTGTGATGAGAAATCGGTCGTTAACCTAATTGGTTTACCCCTGAATGTAATCTGCCTCTTTTCTCTCGTAGCTTTTAGTATTCTCTCCTTGTTCTGTACGTTGGCTATCTTCATAATTATATGTCTTGTAGTTGGTCTATTATGGTTTTGGATGTTTGGGGTCCTGTAGGCTTCCAGGATTTGGCAATCCATTCCATCTTTCATCTCTGGGAAGTTTTCTAGAATTATTTCATTTAATATGCTGTCCATTCCTTTGGTTTGAATCTCTGTGCCTTCTTCTATCCCTATGACTCTCAGATTTGGTTTTTTTATGACATCCCATATCTCTTGAATAGATTGCTCGTGGGATTTAAGCATCTTTTCTGTGTTGACTATATTCTTTTCAAGTTGATAAACCTTGTCTTCATTATCTGATGTTCTGACTTCTACTTGATCAAGTCTATTTGTAATATTCTCGTTTGAGTTTTTAATTTGGTTTATAGTTTCCTGCAATTCTAGGATTATTGTTTGATTTTTTTTTAAGATCTCTATCTCCTGGTAGAGCTCGTTCTTTGCCATTTGAATTTGTTTAATTCATTTTCAGAATATACTTTTATTTCTTGGACTTGCTGTCTCATGTCTTCTCTAATATTCCTTTCCATTCGAGTTAGGTATGCCTTGAGTTCTTTCCCTATCCCTGCTTCTGATGTTTCTATGTCCTCCTGTAGAATTGAGTTGTCTTGCATTGTTTGTAATCCTTTTTTCCCTTGTTTTCTCATGTTGTCCACGTTACTTTCCAGCTCTTTTTGATTGTCGTGTTTCTGCTCTCTTCTATAGATTTGTTTTGTTTCTGTATTACTCTGATGTCTCTCCTTTGTGTTGTTGAACTATGCCTGCTAACGTGGATTCCGCTGGGAAGGAATTCCGACGTCCGAGCTCCAGTGACGACACTACTCTGCTATGACGGGCCCCAGTCTCCTTGCCGGGGTGCCCTAATGGGGGGATGTGACTGGACTGTCTCTGTTTGGTTTCAGCTCCCGGTCGCGGAAGGCGGGCAGTCTCCAGCCGCCCAGTATCACAGCCCGCGGGCAGGTGATCAGTCGCCAGCGGGTGGGCGTTCTCCTACCGCCCAGTTACGCGGGCAGTGGGTGAACTGTCGCCGGCGGGCCTGCAGTTTACAGCTGCCCAGTCGCGAGGGCCTTGCCTCTAGTCTCCTGGTTTCTCCTGCTAGTCTTGGTTTCTCCTGTTTTGTTGTTGCAATCTGTCGGAGAGTGGCGGTGGATACTTCAGCTCTCCAAGATGGTGGCCGCTGGTTGCCTTAGTGGAGTGTCCCTTGTGAGGGATGGGACTGTACCGCTGCCTTCCCCGTCTGCAATCCCGAACTCAGCCCGGGGGTCAGTGCGGGCTTGGCTGGTGGGATACCACTGTGTCGCAGCCACTTATCTCCCTGCTTACTAGTTAATCCCTTCTCTGTGGCGCCACGCCTTCTGTAGCTGCAGGGCAGGCCACGGGCATCAGACGGCCTGGATCTCCAGGGTCACACCGTTGGCTTTTGGGATCCCCAGCACTCTATGGTTTTGATTTTTTCTGCTTGCCCCTCCCCCAGCGCTGGCTAGACAGGTTTTGTTTTGGCTGCTGATGGGAGGGGGCGTTGAAGGTCAGGTGCCTCTAGTTCTCCTTTAGTCTTTATGCAGGCTCACTCTGATACTCCCTCCCCCTGAAAGTCTAGGAGAGATTTTATGCAAAATCCCCCTATGTATGGGGGCTGAGCTGAGTGACACACACCTGTTTTGTTGTTGCAATCTGTGGGAGAGTGGCGGTGGGTACTTCAGCTCTCCAAGATGGTGGCCGCTGGTTGCCTTAGTGGAGTGTCCCTTGTGGGGGAGGGACTGTACTGCTTCCTTCCCCGTCTGCAATCCCGAACTCAGCCCGGGGGTCAGTGCAGGCTTGGCTGGTGGGATACCACCGTGTCGCAGCCACTTATCTCCCTGCTTACTAGTTAATCCCTTCTCTGTGGCGCCACGCCTTCTGTAGCCGCGGGGCAGACCGCGGGCATCAGACGGCCTGGATCTCCGGGGTCACACCGTTGGCTTTTCCCAAGTTTATTTATCACTGTTCCTCTTGAAAGTTCTTGTTTCTGTATTCAAAAAGTATTTGAAGTCCATTGGCTGCCCCCCCCAATACATACATATACATATATACACCACATGTGCACGAGTGACTTCCACATGTCGAGGCATGTGACCAAGACCATATTCAAAGCAAGACAAGGGACAGAAGTTCTGAATTTTCCTCTGTGAATTACACAGTGCTGGGCATGCTGTACAGTTTATGTAGACTTTATAATTTGGCATCTGGGGAAACTGAAGGCCAAGGGGCTAAACAATTTACCTGTTATCAAACAGCTTGTGCATGACAGAGATGAGACCCTCCAGTCCGCAGTCTGCAGGTGTCTGCCACTCCCGGCTGCTCTCTCCATCTCAGCCTCCTGCTCCTCTTGAGGATGAGCTACACCATGCATGACGCCCATGCTGGGGCCCTCCCCCAGAACACTGTCATCATTCCAAGGGTGGAGTGAGCACCCAGATGACACTGAGCCGCCGCTCCTCTGAAGGGTGTCCCCATTCCCTAACTGTGCTCTCTGAACAGCTGAAATAGTTGGTGCGCACTCTGCCACATGGATCTGCTCATCCTGGTCTACCACTAGAAATGCAAAAATATTTGCTGATAATAATTAAATCATTCAAGAAAGCATCGTGGAAAACATTAAACATATCCAAGTATCAAAATGAGTATCATTTTCAAATCCAGTCTAATCTGAAATTCGGTTTGTGCCCAGCATTTGAGTTAGTGTTACAGCCAGAAAGACTGTCTTGTTGGTCACCATGGAGAGCCTGCCATGAGCCCTGGAGCCCTGGCAGTGGAGCCGAGGGCACAGATGAGAGGGTCTCGGCTCTTCCCAAACTTAACAGATTGGTAAAGGATGAAGGAAGGAAATCTATTTTATTATTTTAAGCATGGGGTGATAACCACTTAACTAAAGTGTTCCGATGCACAGGAGCAAATAAAATTATCTAGCATGTATACCTTCAGTAGTAATTTTTTTCCTTGGTTGACAAATACCAACCTCATCTTCCAGATGTGTTCTGTTCACATTAATGTTAATATGAGATGTTACCGCTGTGGTATTTTTATGCTGACTTACTGGCGTTCATCATGTCTGTGCATGGTATACTGAGGGACAACGCAACTTATGAAATAGTGATGCTGGGTGTGTAAGAAGCCAAGCACCAGATCCTGACCCCTAACCTGCTGCATCAGAAGCCACCAGAGAGGCTGTGGTTAGCCACATTGTGCAGTGTATCTCAGATCTCTAACGCACTGCAGAGTTTGAAGAATCACGGAAAATGCCTTTAAAGAGAAAGCTTAAAACCAAGGTGTCCGTAGACCTAGGCCTTGGCACGTTCAGTTCCTTAGAAAGGTAGGCCGTGGTGGAGTGGGTCTGTCTAGGCAGTTGCTGGACCACGTTGCATCTTCTTCCCAAGCAGGTGGAGGGCCAACCAGGGCAGGGTGGGAAGCATTTCCTCTCCACTGCTGCCTCCCAGGGCCGTCTCCCACCTGGGATTTGAGCCCAGCTCCTTTCCTCGGCCATGACACATTTCCTCTGCCCCAGGGTCTCCTTGGCCCTGATTAATTGCCTTTAATAGAGCTTCAGAGAATGGGCGGAGGCTGGAATGACCATCTCCACATCACCCTCAGAACTGGTCGGAGTTTTGCAGAAATCCAACAGTACTTGCAGGCCACATCTCCTTGGAGGCACTCTTCTGTCCTGCTCAGGTCTCACCACTGCATGTCCAGCAAGGGCCCTGACCTCCTGGTGTCTGATCTCAGGTCTTCACTCTGCACCTGGACAGGGCCTCTCTCCAGTCCTCAGCCTTACTGACCCGAGAGTGCACCCACCCGTGGGGTGTGGTGAGGTTGAAGTTAGAAAATGTGTGTCGTGTGCTTGACATGGTGCCTGTGCGCCAGTGGGTGTCCGTGAATGTTATTTTCGCTCCTATTATCATGCAGTGCTAAGTGGAACAGCTCAGTGGACCAAGGAGTTCAGTCTTAGCCACGAGTGCAGAGTCTCTTGTTCCCAAGTGGAGCCACCTCCCCGGTGGGCATTTCCTGTCCCCGCCCTTCCCTCCCCTCTTCAAGGATTTGGGCCTCAGAAAGCCCCCAGATCCAGTGGCCGCCTTGTTCGTCCTTGTTTTTCTCTCTTGCCTTTCTTTTTTCTCTGTGTCTCACTTAGTCAGGACGCTGTGCTCAGGGAGTTCCAAACGACTGGTTAGGAGACATCAGTGCCCATAATGGCTTGGCTGTCCTAATAGGCATTTGCCTTAATGGAGGTCCCAGACCCCCTGACTTCCTCCCCAGGCAGCATGCTGGGTTCCTCTGGGAGAGGTGACGACGGCAGCACAAGGCTGTCCAACCAGAAAACTCTAGGAGGTCAAGCGGGAGTAGGCTCATGGTAACAGGAGGTGGCAGCTCCCGTCAGTGTGGCCCTGATCTGTGGCCACTGCAGTTGAGCTGCCCCCAGGGCTGGATCCCTGGTCTGGTTTCACTCAAGAGTAATAGGAGCAGCTTCAGGAAATGTCCACAGATGAATCAACCATATTCACCCTTTTGTGTTCTGGGGGGAAGCCCCTCCAGAGGGAGGAGAGACGTGGGTCAAGGAGTCACGTACTGCCCAGCTGCCACCCCACAGCCTGGTCTTGGCATGAGAAGGAGGCACACAGGGTGGCTGTGGAGATGGAGTGTGAGTCCCTTGACCAGAGCAGCAGGGGCTCAGTCGTCCTCTAGTGGCATTAAACACCACACACTCCTGGGGAGCTTACTTGGCAACCTCAGATACCTGGATGGCTCTTCCCCAGGTCAACAATTCCTGGCTGGGAGCCTGTTTTTTGCATTTTCTAATGTTCTTAGAAATTTGGACAGTCCCAGTGATCAAAGAGTGCAGAGAGAAGGAAGCAAGATTGACCAGTGTTAGATTTATCAAGTCACAACAAACTGTCCTTCCCACGTGCTTGAAATGCTCCTTTTTAAAACATCTGCCCTCAGCGGGCACCTGGGCACTGGCTCTGATTGGATGCCCATGCCTGCTTTTGATCACTCCAATGAATGGTCTACTCTTCAGAACAGAAGAGACCCGTGCCCTTCCAGGCCACGTTGGCTTCTGCCTGGGCCTGCCTTACTTGAAGCTTGTGGGAGGATTCACAGTCAGACCTGGGGTTGTTGGAACACATTTGACACTTGAAACTGCACTATGCTCTGAAGAGCCACCTCTCTCTCTCTCTCTTTCTTCCGTAGCTTTGGCATGGTCCATGATGGAGAAGGGAACATGTGCAAAAAGTCAGAGGGCAACATCATGTCCCCCACGCTGGCAGGACGCAACGGAGTCTTCTCCTGGTCTCCCTGCAGCCGCCAGTACCTGCACAAGTTTTTAAGGTATGAACGCTTGCACCAACTGTGTCATCTCCCTGCGCCCTTGGTGGTCACTCCCTGCTCAGCCTCCTGTGCATGCAGCTCTGGTGGGTTTGCCAGCCTGGGCTCCTCCCAAGGTGTCTTGAGATTCAGCTGACCATGGAGTTGACTAGACACTTTGTTACAGCATGAAGGTCTGACAGCCAATCCCAGGCTGATCTTGAGACTTCAAGGAAGCCCACGTAGCATCAGTCACACCAAGGCATTTGTCAGCATTTAATGTTTTGGAAAGTTTTCTTACTTTTATAAATAGGCATCTTCAATCGATTAATAGGAAAATATCAATCATGTGTGGACAGGTTCCCAACAGTGAGTAAGAATAATTGGCTAGCTTTTAGAGATGAATCTGCTCTCTTTTATTAATAGTCTAGCATCAGGCAGATGGAAAAAAAATACATGAAGAGGGAACCCAATTGGCCTGAAGTTGTCAGCACAACTTGACTCCGTTCTTGTAGAGTCATGAGGACAAATGCTTATTTGGAGTAAATTCATCAGCCCACTCAATGAATTCCTATGTCATTTTCTGTTACCAGACACAAAATCATCACGATTGCTCATGTCTGCAGCTGGGAGGTCCATGACAGGGAAATTTTAGCTTCTTATTTCACAATTCATGACAACATGGCCTCTCTTTACTTTAAAAATGATTAAGCATGTTCCTGTGTCCAATGGAAACAGTGCGCTCAGTCCTCAGCTTGCTCGGCTGTGTGAACTCCGCCTTCAGGAAGGCAAGCGAGTCACAGCTGGTCCTGGTTTCTGCAGAGCCCGTGCCACTCTGAGGCTGGAGAGGAGCACCACCATGTAGTGGGGAGAAGGCAGGGCGGAGCCCCGGAAGGGGGCTCCTTAACGAATAATGCCTCCTTCTCAGAAACCTCCTCTTCTTACTTGGAAAGTGCTGAGCCAGCACCCAAGTTCTTTATAAAACAGTGGACATTTAACGTGCTCCTGACCTTTGCCGTACGTGGTGTTGATGTTCCTCACTTTCGTCATGTTGTGGGGTGTGCACTGGCAGCTTAAGGTGGTGATTAATGAGGACAAATACCATTTCAACATGTCTAATGGCCACTTGACAAACCTCTTTGGTAAAGTGCCTGTTCAAATCTCTTGAGCATTTAAAAAACGAGGCCTTCTTTTCCTTATTTCTTTATACACCCATGAACATTTTGATCCATCCTAGAATATATGGAACATAAACATCTCTCACTCTGAGGCTTCCTACTTGCTCTTCTGGTGTAGTCTTTTGATAGGCGGGGGTTTTAATTTTCCTTGTGGAGTCTGAATCATCTATATTTTCTTTAGGGTTGATACTTCCTATAAACCACTGAGAAAAGATGTTTTCTCATTCCAAAGTCTTAAATATAGTTTTCCAAGTAATCTCCAAGTTTTATTGCTTTGCATGGCACATGGATGCTACTGGATATTGTGTGTCAGGCATACAGCAAAGTCAAACTTCATTTGTCCAAATGAATGTTGTGGTAGATAGTTTGTAAATGATCAAATGACTTTCCTTTGGTACCCATTCTGATGGGATGAGAGTTCCTGTGGCTTCACAACCTCATCAACAGCTGATGCTGTCAGGGTTCTGGATTCCAGCCATCTTGGTAGGTGTGCAGGGGAACCTCACTGAGAGTTTACATAGCAATTCCCTAATCACCCACAATGTTGGACATCTTTTATATGCATGTCATCTGTGTATATTCTTTAACAAAGTGTCTATTCAGAGCTTTTCTCTCTCTTTGAGTTTTTGTTTTGTCTTATTTTTTTATTATTGAATTTTAAGTGTTATTTATATATTTTATAACAATCCTTTATCAGGTGTGACTTTTGAAAGTATTTTCTCCCAATCTGTGGCTTGTCTTCTCATTTCCTTGTTAGTGTCTTTCACGGAACAGAAGCTTTGATTTTAATAAAGTCTAGCTTATCAAGTATTATCAAGTATGCCTTCGGTGTTAAATCTTAAAAGGACATCAAGATCATGGAGATCATGGAGGCATTCTTCTATGTTATTTCCAAAGGTCTAATAATTTTACACTTTATATTAAGTCTATGATCCAATTTTTGTGAAGGGTGTACAGTCTAGTTTCCTGTAATTGTATAGGTTCTCTTCGTTTTATATTGAGGCTAAAGAGCCAGTCTTAGTTAATTTTCCTATGGGGCATGAGGTATGGACCAAGCTTCTTTTCTTCATAAGCTAGTCCAATTTTTTTCAGTACTATCTAATGCAAAGGACAGATTTCCTTTTCTCAATTAGATTTGCAACTTCGTCAGAAACTTAACTGACCTGTGGCGCTGCTGTCTTTCTGGAATCCCCATTCTGTTGTGTTAATCGGTCTGTCCTTTTGCCAAGATGACAATGGCTTGTTCACCACAGCCTCACTGTAAATCTTGAAATCAGGTACTGTGAGCCTCTAAAGTCTCCAGATTTTTCTTTTGGCATGGAGATGTCCAGTTGTCCTGGCAGTGTTTACAGAAAGCACGTCGTCCCTTCCTCCTTCTCTTGCCTTCCTCCCAGGTCAAGAATCAGTGGCCGGGTGTATGTGGGTCTGTTTGGGCTCTCCCTGATCTAGGTGTGTCCTTCCACTGGCTCCACGTTTTCCTGGTACCGTGGCTTCTCCGTGAGTCTTGCGTTGGGCAGGGTCAGCTCTCCAGCTGCATTCTCCTTCAGCGCTGTGAGAAGAGTTCTGGGTACTTAGCCTCTCCTTGTGGGCTTTAGAATCAGTCTGTACATCTACAAAATAACTTGCTTGAATTTTGTTAATAAGTTTTCGCCAGTTTTAGGTTGGGAGGTATTGAAATTTATTGAAAGGATTTAGTTGCTATTTGCAATCATAGAAACTTTCAAATATCACCCTAAAATGCACAGATTACTCCCAAATCATCCTGGTAGGGAATGTAATGCTCCATTTGTGGAGGAAGTGAGCATTAGTTGGTCTTTAGCCATCTACTAGTGAACTTCACTAGAGTTATATTCCTTCTGGATTGGAAGGTCTGGGCAGAAATCCCCTGAACATAGACATTTGCTAGTGGAAATGTGGTCTTCCCTGAAGGTCCTCTAGAGGGTCTAAGGTGTTACACAGACTGTTCCCTGCCTAAAAGATAAGAGGGGAGGCAGAAAGGAAAGGAAGAAATTCCAGACTGAAATAGTCTCATTGCATTTTGATTTTTACAGTGCCTGTTTTCGTCTTTTGATGGTTTCTGGCAAGAAGTGTACATAAAAGATTTTGTTATAGGAACTTCTCACATTGAACATCTGGTTTTAATTGTTCAGTTACACTTTTCCCCCTGATAAGTTTGAGAAATCTAACAAAGAACAAATTGCGTTCTTGGAAAAGGAAAAATTTATTATTAATAATCTCAGAAATGTGTGCTGCTGTGTTTAAATATGATCAGGATAAATGATACAATGAACCACAGGAAAAAAGTTTCCTTCTATGCAAAATAGTTTGCACAATTGCATGAGATAGAGATTTGGTTGATGGGACCACCTTGGTAACCCTCCCCAGTTGCCCATCTCCTCTTTGTTTCAGCACTACCCAAGCAGTGTGCCTTGCTGACCAGCCAAAGCCTGGAAAGGAATACAAGTACCCTGAGAAGCTGCCGGGAGAGTTATATGATGCAAACACACAGTGCAAGTGGCAATTTGGAGAAAAAGCCAAGCTATGCATGCTGGATTTTAAAAAGGCAAGTGATTATTGGCAAATGCTCAATGCAATATGATTCACAAAATCATTTTATTTAGTGTAACTGACATTGATGAATTCGGAATTTATTGGGTACCTACCAAATGTCAAACCCTCTGTGTGTTAGGGCTGGCCCCGCATAACAGGAAACACATGTTTTACTGGCAGAGAAGATGACAGTAGATACTGCTGTGGGTATCAGTTTCCATTTGAGAACCGACTGGGCCTGTTAGGTGGGATCTCTCTCTGATTTATCATGTGGGAGCTCCACAAGAACTTTTAGCTGGGGTAAGTCAGAAAATTAATATTCTGCATTTTTTTCAGATGATATTAAGAAAACAATGTTCCCTCTACTCCCTCCCTATATAAGATAATTTATTAGAAAGCAGCAGCCTATGCAGGGCTTCTGATTATTAAATTCCTCGAATAAAGTATTTATAGAGCAGTTTCTCATAAAAGATGGTGTCTACCCCAGCGACATCATTTCCTATAGAAATTCCTCATGTAACGAAGACACATGCTTTTGTTAAGCGGGGAAAATGGAGATTTAGGAGCCTGCTCTACTGGACCACAGAGAGCTTCTCAGAAATTAAATGAAAGTAACTAGATTTGGGGTTTCTTCTATTCTAGTTTATAATGAAATCAAGAGGAAAATAGACAAAGAATACAGTCCTGCAGCAACCCCACCCCCTACCCCAACACATGGGAATGTGCTGGGAAACCCCAGTTTAAACCCGGGTCGTAATCCTTCTTCTAAACTCAAGCAGGCTCCCAGGAGGGGCACGTTGGCCTGCGAGTGGTAGGCCGTGAGTCAGGTCGGCCCACACCCCGGTGCTGCCTGAGACCTGGCAGGAGATGGGAATTCCCTGAGGGCTTTCTTTCACGATTGTCTCTCTTGTGTTTGTTGAGGAGAAGAGACAAAGCACCAATGTTTTCCTTTAAAGATGGGGTTTTCCAGATTATGCTCTGTTCTCCTCATGGTATTGCTTTGTGACCACAAACCATGTCCCTTGTGGTATCCTAAAGCCATCTGGAAAACAATTATCAGTCAAATTCAGGATGTTTGTTGATTTTTGAGGTCATATTTACATGTAGTGAAATACATTAAGTATAAAATTTAAATTTGACAAACACATGCACCTGTTACTAGCATCCCTTTCCATAAAGTCTTGGACACTTAAATGTGAATTCTGAGCTGCTCAGGTATATTGTTTAAGAAACGCCTATTTTTATTTGAAAATATCATTCACAGCTCCTGTATCCTGCATTATATTTGCTATCAGTCATGGCAACTTCTTGGAGATGGGTGTTCTAATTGCCGATGATGGTTGTGTATGTCCCTATTTCCCTTTCTGCTTTCGATTTTGTTTTATATATTCTGAAACTCCATAGGAGGTGTGTATGTATTTAAGATTGTTCCGTCTTCTTGACTCTTCTGTTAATTTATAATAACAATTTTGGCCATATTACTCTTCTTAAATCCTACTTTGTTTTATAATTATATAGCCATATTAGCTGACTTAGGAATCCTATGCACATAATAATTTTATCCTTTTATTTCTAATTTGCTTGTATTTTGTATAAAATGTGTGTTGTAAGCATTCTTTTATTTGGTATTACTGCTCTGTCCTGTTGAGCAATCTCTGACCTTTCATTAGAATGTTCAATTGTTCCGTAATTAATTACATTAAAATTATTGATATAGGGAAGTTAAATCTGCCATTTTGCTCTTTGCTTTTTATTTTATTTCTTTTTCTTTTGTGATTCCTGTGTTCTGCCTTGTGGAAGAAATTGCTTGTTATAGATTCTGTTTGTTAACCTCTACTTGCTTTTTGGCTCCACTTTCTAGTGCTAGTGTTTGGCTGCTCTAGAGGTTACTGTGTGCAGTAACTTCTTAACAAGAGTCTGCACAGCCTCTTGGTATGTGGTAAAGGATCCTCACCACACGTCAGTCCATGTACAGCTGTCCATGCTGTCTGTAGTGTGAAGATCCCTACTGCCCACACTTTACTCATCACTGCCACATTTACTTTGATGCATATTCATGTTATAAGCCACGTGATGCAATATCATATTTTTTGTTTAAAATAGTTATTTATAACATTAAGACAAGAAATGACTATATTTTATATTTCCTTATATATTTATCATTATGTGTTTATATTTTCCTATAGATCTCAGATTCAAATTGCTATCATTTTCTTTACCCTATATTCCTAAGGCCTCTTTCTATGGAATAAGTTCCCCTAGAATTTGTGTGTGTGTGTGTGTGTGTGTGTGTGTGTGTCTACATTCTTGGGTGTAATTTCACACACATGTGTGACAACGGATTTCTCTGTCTACTGATGCAGAGTGATGATGGGAATTAGCGATAGGAGCAGCCTACCTGGTGGAACATGATTACAGGGCATTGCACACCTGACCATGGTGTCATTTATATCTTCCGAGTGCTGTATAGGCTGTCTAAGGAGATGAAACAACTGTGCTGAAGGCCTCCTCAAGTCTTCAACTCAGCCATCTGAAATGCTGGTTTGGGGTATTATGCTTTATGTTCAACTTAGTCACGTCGTTATTACTGAAATTGGTCTTTGTAAACAAAACTCTGAAGTCACAGGTCGAGTCATGAGCGAGCACCCTCCCTAAAGCTACAGAGGAGGTTGCAGGAGACCCTCTCCACACAGGGTTTGGCTCTTTTCTGCCACGTTAAGCGCTAGTGTCACAAACATTGGGTCTTTACCACTACTACTGTGCTCCATCAACATAGCTCCGAGGCCTGCTGTCTGAAATATAACTAGCTAGAATTACTTGAAATCAGATCTCCTCAGTGTGCTTGGTCCTGTGGCTAACTTAGGGGCTCCCCCACCCCATGCAGCAAGTCTCACATTACTGCTGCCTGGACACTAGAACCCTGATTTAACAGGATCCTTACTCCAAGAGGACTTTTAGTTCCCTGAGGCCACCACGGCACACAGCAGTGATGCTTTAACACCGTCATTGTAGGTTATGTCCACAATTTAGAAGTCAAGTCAGTGTGGTAAATGTTAGAGCAAAGGGCTTGGGGTTGTGTAGTGGTGGTTTAATGTTCATTTCCTCGCCTAACTCTTTGTGATACTACAGCATTTACTGGGGTGTCCAGACAAAGTGCCATTTTTTTATGGCAGACAATTAAATCTGTAGGATGCCAAGGTCTCGAGTGCTATTGCTAATGTTGAACAGGGACATGGATTGTTTGATATGTCAAGTGTGTCTAATGTAAAATGTATTCCTGCCTGAACACTGGAATTGGGCACTGAATGGGTCCCAGGTTGAGGCTGAAGTGCACAGAGGGTCTGAGCCAGGGTGCAGGAGAGCTAGGGACATCCCTGCTCTGGTGGTGAGCTGGCACCAGCATCCTGCATTTGAAGCCTTTACACTTAGCTGAGTTTGAAACTGTTACCTGTGATAGTATCTGCCACCCTGTTTCTTTATTATCCATAATGTTTCCAAAAACTAAAACATTAAAAATGTTCTGGAATCACCTTGGATGGGAGCTATATCATCTTACGGTCCAGTCCTTCCGTCAGTTCACTGATCATCATTAACTTCATCATATACTAAAACTTTTCCTGCTCATACTGTCACTTGTTTGTACAGGAACAACCAAGTACATGTTCGACTTGTTGAGAAAGCATTTTCTGACAGCCTGTTAGGTACCCAGCACTGCACCAGGTAGTGACCATGAACATGCTAGAATAATTTGCACCATTTACCTTGCATCATCTTAAGTAGTCTTGGGCCCTGAGAATGAGCCCCCTAGCCCTGCAGTCACAGCAACCACTGAGTGGCTCTGTGATGGCAGGATGAGTGGCACTGTGATGGCAGGATGAAACCTGTGACTTGCTGGAACACCCTCAAGCCCTTAGGAGTGCAGAGAGCGTGCAGTGGTTTAGCAGCTGTTAGGTCCAGGCCCTGAGCTGGGCATGCTCCCTGTGCCCACTACATCCAGCCTCTGGACATGTTGGTGACTGGCGACCCTCATACACACAGTGAGGACACAAGGCCCTGGCTGCCCCAATCCAGTCCTCCTAATCCACACCAGTTCTGTCTCTCTGGGATGCCCACTTCTGTGCTGGACCCCTGTGGCCATCTCCCACCTGACCCAGCACACCAGCAGCTTCCTTGTCTGCCTCTGTTCATTGCACTCTCTTCTTCCATGTTCAGACTCAGCATCCTGCATCAGTAGACCTCTGTGTCCCCTCCGCCCAGAGGCCTCTGTGGGCCACCACTCCAGTGCAATTGTGCCACCTGCTGCCGCTCTCTGGGCCGCGGCTCTCACAGAGCAGCTGTAGAGCTCTTTGTCCCCCTCTGAGAAGGACCTGAGCCAAACAAAGTACTAGCCACCAACGTGACACATTTGTCCCAGGAGTACTTAAAGAACCTGGGGATTCACAAGAAAATGGCACTTGATGGCACAGTGATTGTGACCATGTGAGATTTTTATGAATGGCTCAGAATAAAAGCAAGTGATTTCTGAATTAAAACATTGAAAGCTCACTTGTAAAGATTCCAAGTTCCAGAAGTTATTTTTTTATTGAGGAGATACAGGCAGAAAAAATACAAAGCTGTGTCTTTAATCAATACCTAACTTCTTAATGTGTGGTGCATAAACAAGTGTAAGGGGACTTCAGAACAAGTTTCATGACAGTAAAGTTAAAATGGATCATTAAAAACAACGCCCTTCTCGAGCTGCCTTGCACAGAGCCAAGATGCTGTCGGTGCTACTGGCGTGTGGAACGGGGCCGCGGGGCGTCTTTCCAGCCCAGCTTCACTGCCTGCGTTTTCTCTATAGTAACGGGGCCTGGCACTTGCAGCCACTCCATTTCCTGTAAAATTGCACACAGCTTCAGAAATGTTTCATCACCTTGTGCCAGAGCTCCCACCAGCATTCCAGAAGCTTCCGTCATATCTCAGGTCCTACTTTGCCTGTCACTAAATGTTCCTTTGGACTCAAATGATATGAAGTAAAAAATAATTCTTTCCATTTGGGATGCCTGTCGTCCTTCACGTACCCCAGCCCTTGTTTTACACAGGACCATCCTGAGTGCTTCCTGCACACGCCCTTCTCCTCTGAGTGCCCCCTGCCTCCTGGTACAGGGCCCCAGCTCAAGAACTGGGTCAGGGCTGCGTCAGTGGTGGAGCACTCGACTAGCACCTGTGAGACCCTGGGTTTGATCCCCAGCATCAAGGGACAATGAAAGGGGCGGCTGGTTCAGAGACTCCTGGAGTCCTCCAGGCAAGCCTTCTGCGGCTCTGCATGCTCAGCCTACTCCCTGTCCCTCCCCAGTTGGGGCACCTCTCCCTCCCTGTGCAGTAGGTCCTCTTCACTCCTTTGAGACCAAGTTCAAGACTGTGAGTCTGGGTCCTGTTCATTACCAAACCTTGTGTCTAGTGAGATGCTTCACGTATTTTAAGCTTTCACCAAAGCTTTGGGGATGTTGGAGGGATGGATGGGTGGATGATGGATGGGTGGATGATGGATGGGTGATGGGTGGATGATGGATGAGTGATGAATGTATGGATGACAGAAGGATGGATGGATCAACAAGTTTCCTAATCATCTTTAATTTAAAAATTATAATCCCAATTTCAAGAGGTTAGTGGAAATTGAAGTGGAAAAGAATAGATCATAAAATGTTTTGTTGGCTTTTTTTAAAAATTGTAATTTTTTGTAGTTTTCTACAATGTTTGTATCAAGCATATTTTTTCCTTTTAACTTGGAGAATATAATGTTGTTAAATTTATACTGAGTAAATCCAAATAAACACAGATTCAGAGAAGGAATTCTGAAGAAGCAATTCCAAACACAAGTTCCGATGCCTCGTCCACCACGTGGTCTGCTGCAGGATACACATCCATTTTCAATTGAGAATGTTGTTTTTCCTGTAGACTTTTCACTGACATTTTATCACAAGTGTATGGGCCATTGGCCACACTGATGACCTCGTTTATTCTGTTTAGGACATCTGTAAAGCCCTGTGGTGCCATCGCATAGGAAGGAAATGTGAGACGAAGTTCATGCCGGCGGCAGAGGGCACCCTGTGTGGGCAGGACATGGTAAGAAGCTGCGGTCGGGGGAACAACGTGTACAGCTCTCACTTCCCCAACGCACACACCTCTCCTCCTGTTTCATTTGCCTGTTCTAACCCAGCGTTCCTCATACACCTGTGTCTGCCTGCACCCCTGCCAAGAGCTGTGGTTTATTATATCGATATTTCTCACTTTTGTGGGAATATTGTTGATGAGCTTTCCAAAATTACAGAGAAGTCCAGCAAGACCTGATGACTGAGTCCATTTAATAAGGGGAACATTGACCACTGACCCCACTTCACCAGCAAAGAGCCGGCATCCCTGCTGTGTAGGCCTCTGAGCTTCAGTCTGCAGACCTTGCAGTAAAGCATTTTGACCTGTTGCTGGCTGTGGGCAAAGACGCAGAGCTTTGATTCAGAAAAAAGAAGAAACAAATAAGATAGCAAGTCTGTTACCTAGTGGCAAGCAGGGACAAGTATGTCATTAAATTTTAAGAATAAACTGGTGGTGCTGGGCTGTGGCTCGATGGTAGAGAGCTTGGCCAGAATGTGGAGGCTCTGGGTTTGATCCCCGGTACCACAAAAAGTAATAAAACAAAATAAATTAAAAGAATAAGTTATCTTAGCAAGTAAGAATAATATTTTAATGTTTTTGATTTAACCTGGTTGCCTTTTTAGAATGCAAAAATTATTGATGAAGATAGAAATATATGAAAATCAATTTTTTACCGCAGACATTTTCATGTTTTATGTTTGTGGTCTTTTTAGTGTTACTAATGAATATGAAAGAGAAATATTGCCTAAATGTATCACTGATCTCTTGGGCTTAAATTCCAAGCTACAGCACATCCTAAGGGTATTTAAATGTGGCTGCAGACAGGAAGGTTTTAGATTGTCGGAGACGGGTGCTAAGCCTTGAGAGAGACTGAGGAGGCACAGAGAAAGAGGCTAGCTCCCTGGGCCAGGGTCGGCACCCTCACAGGGGTGAGATCTGGAGCTAAGTTCACCTAGTGACATCGGCAGCTGCAGCTCAATGAATCCCTAGTAAAAATTGTTCTTGTTTCTTGATGGGATCCTGCAGTCTTGGGATTCTGATTGCCAGGACACGGGGTAATTGGCCTGAGTGCTAGGCAGCAGGTAATCATGACAGGTGAGCTGTACTCACAACTGTGTGTGCGCCTGTACCTGAGCATCCTCTCCCAACCCCATGGGATGACGTTTTCTTGTCAGATTCTCTAAAAGGGTTTTTTAAAGACAGTTTTTAAAACTAGAATAGTCATTTAAGGATGTCTGCAGGAATAGGAAAAGATGCATTTTCAGAAAAATGAACTGCAGCTCTAGTTATCATAGCAAAACCCTGGAAATATACAGATGTCCATCAGGAGGGAATTTTCTCGAAACAAACATGATGGAGAATTATGTAGCTTAGGAAAGAGTGGTAAGATGGCTGCGTCCTTCTGTGGAATGATCTGCAGACTTTCTCAAATGCAGAAGAAGAGGAAAAAAGCTTTATGTAGCATGCTGTCATTTATCAAAGACCAAGCGAATGAGAGAGAGAGAGAAAAAAAAACCTATTCTATATAATCATTAACATATTTTAAAATAAAAGGATAAACCCATATGTTGAAAAGCTTGAAACATTCTAGGTGATTTTGAAATTTGTTAAGATAACCCCTAACAAACAAAAGTGAAATAAAAAGATGTAAACTAATGATAATTCTGGTGGGTGGCTTTACCATGGCCATAATAGAGGAATGAGCCCAAATGACCTTTAAACCCAGTAATTTGACCTTACGTCTCCAGTGGGGTGTACACAATAGGAAAAAAGAATACCACAAAGAATTTTAAACTCTTCAGCAGCCATTGGCTTTGTTCTTCTAAAACTATGGAAGACAGAGGAAATAGTCAGTGCTGTGTCTTTAAGACCCAGACTTCTCATGTGTGAGAGGAAAAAGATACAGGTACAAAATCAAAGAAATGAGTAACACGCGTAACCCTTAAATCTGAATTGGATAAATTGCCCTGAATTCATGAAGCATTTTTTTTTCTTTAAAATTAAAATTTAAAAATTCACACATATACACAAACTCTATTGGCCAACTTGATAGCAATGGCCACCCTTCAAATGGATTGTAGCTTCTTAATCCAGTTTTATTCATAAAAGAAACCAGGATCTTCTTGTGTCAAGGATGATTCCAGTTCTAGAACAAGCAACGTGCGAGGCAAGCCTGGCACACCTCCTGAGTGGACCTGGGAGCCTCCCAGACTCTGGGTCCTGCTGAAGGGCTGGGGGGCAGCTTTGCCAAGAGAAATGTGGAGTGGAGCCGTCTCCAATCACAGAGAGAGAGCATCCTGTTTTCCCGTGTGAACTCAGCCTCAGGGGCCAAACATCAAACTGATGAAGGATATTTTGTCTTAACGTCTGATCCAACTAGTAAAATGGCTGTTAGACTCACACATGGGAAGATGCTGGGGACCTTCATGGTCAGCAGGCAGCCCCCGGACCCCTGAGACACTGAGGCACCTCAACACGGGGTTCCAGGCATTGGGAGGTGCCCTGATCACAGGCACGTACAGCCCTCTGTGTGTGAGTCTACACCCTGGGCAACCTCCTAGGCCCAGCTGTTTCAATGCAGCAAGCCCAGGGGACCAAGGATCGTGTTTGGTGGCACCCTGGAGATGGAGGCCTCCTGAAGATGCAGCCAGCAAGATCCCAACGCAGGAGACAGGTGGATGGAGGCAGGAGAGAGGATGGAGGGAGGACACGTGGCAAGGCAGGGCACCTGTGCCCGTACCCTGGAAGGGTCTGCTTCCACATCAGTGAAGAACACGGGTATGAATGCAAGTGTGAGCGCCAACTGGATATTCGATGATACTGAGTGATCGCTGTAAGTTTCTTTACAATGGTGTTGGGTCCATATTTTTAAAAGTCTTTAATTTTTAAGACATGTAATGAAATATTTCTAAAGAAGTGGTACAAAGTCTGGGGGTCAGTTTGGGGGGAGGAAAATGTGGACAGTATGCAGGTTAGACAGGACTGCCTCTGAGTGCATACGTGCTGAGCTGGATGCCAGTACCCAGGGGTCCGTGAGGTGTACTGTGCTTGTGAGATCTTGAAACTTTCCTTTTTAAAAAGTCAGGGTTTAAATAACCCAGCCAATACATGGGCAAAGGGACTGAACAGAAACTTCACAGAAGATATACAAATGGTCAAAAAATATATGAGCCAGGCGTGGTGGCACGTGCCTGTGATCCTAGTGGGTCTGGGGGCGGAGGCAGGAGGATCATGAGTTCAAAGCCAGCCTCAGCAAAAGCAAGGCACTAAGTGATTCAGTGAGACTCTGTCTCTAAATAAAATACAAAATAGAGCTGGGGATGTGGCTCAGTGGTTGAGTGCCCCTAGGTTCAATCCCTAGTACCACCTCAAAATATGAAAAATGCTCAACATCTCGAGCAATTAGAGAAATGCAAATCAAAACTACACTGAAATTCCATCTCATTCCTGTTAGAATGGCAATTATAAAGAGTACAAGTAACAATAAATGTTTAAACATTTATTATATATATTTATATACTTTTATATATAATTTTTATACCATTCTATATGTATACATAAAAAATACTCTTATTCTATTTTAAGCTGAAAAGTGGTCCCTAGTACAAATGTTATTATAGTTAAACTAAAGCCCTGATGCACATTTAGGTTGATTCCAACCTTTTATTACTTAAAAAGAAAAAAAAAAGTTGCAATGAATAGCTTCATATATCATTTAACAGATAAGAGTATATTTTACAATAAGTGCCTAGAAGCAAGTCAAATGATACAACTGCAAATTGGCACAACCACTCTGGAGAGCAGTATGGAGAGTCCTTGGAAAACTTGGAATGGAACCACCATTTGACCCAGTTATCCCACTCCTCGACCTATGCCCAAAGGACTTCAAATCAGCATACTACAGTGACACTGCTACATCAATGTTTATAGCAATCAATGTATAATAGCTAAGCTGTGGAACCAATCTAGGTGCCCTTCAACAGATGCATGGGTGAAGAAAATGTGGTATAGATACACAATGGAATATCACTCAGCTATAAAGAAGAATGAAATTATGACATTTGCCAAGAAATGGATGGAACTGGAGACTATCATGCTAAGTAAAATAAGCCAGTCCCCCCAAACCAAAGGCCGAATATTCTCTCTGATATGTGGATGCTAACTCATAACAAGGGAGGGTAGGGAGCAGAAGCATAGAAGTTCATTGGATTAGACAAAGGGGAATGATGGGAAGGTAGAGGTGGGAATAGGAAGGCTGTAGAATGAACGAGACATCACTTTCCTACACTCATCTATGAATACATGACCAGTGTAAGTCCACATCATGTACAACCACAAGAGCGGGATCCTAATTGGAACGGGTTGCACTCCATGTATTTATTATATGTCAAAATACACCCTACTGTCATGTGTATCTTAAAAACAAAAACAAAAATCCCAACCCCTAGTACAAAAAAAGGCTAGGTTTTTTTTTTTTGGGGGGGGGGAGGTGGTTATATCCACTACATTGTAACTACCCATTCACTCCTGTGGACGTGGCCAGGTAGCAACATCACATCGACAGCAGTGGTCACCACCCAGCAAGGCTGCCCAGAGGCACCTGGTGAAAGCCTTGCTGCTGCTTGTGCAATGGATCTTCAAGTTCATGGGGGCCCCTGGCTCCACCTGCCTGCCTGCCTTCAGGAGCGCCAGTCCTCTCTGCACCTTCAGACTGGACAGATGTTTCTGAAAACATTTTTCAACTGACTCAACCTGTTGATTTTTCCTTTCATATTTGCTCCCTTTTTTATTAGAAAGCTACAACCAGGTGATTTAAAAAAAAAAAAACAGAAAAGATAAACACTAATAGCAACAGACACACAGGACACTGCTGTCTCCTCCTCCTTCCAGGGCCTCACTCTCCTCCCCTCCCCTCCCCTCCCGTCCCCTCCCCTCCCTTCCCCTCCTCTCCTCTCCCTTCTCTCCTCTCCCCGTCTCTCTTCCCAACTCACAAAGTGCCCAGTGCCCAGCTGCAGGATTGTCACTGAGCTGAGGAACTGGCAGGGTTTGTTCTGCCACCTGGGATGTGGACAAGTAGTGATGGGAGACAGAGGTTTTTGTTTTTGTTTTTTACTTATATAGAAAAATCAAATAGTCAGATGGTTGAAGATTTCAAAATTAATTACGGGTTTAAGATTAGTTTTTATTTTTGAAGTAATTTTAAATGGAACCACTTGAACTTGCCACTCCTGTGTCACGGATACTCTGATACCACTGGTGTGCTGAGTTTTAACCTGGTGCATGAATCAGTGATGGAGTGGTGTTATCTTCCTCTTACAGAAGGAGCACTCTTCTCTCTGTCTGGAGCTGCAGGCTCTAATCTTGGAGTGACTTTGCTACCTGTGATATTAATCTTGCAGTGACTGCGCCTCCCCTGCCCTCCGGTTCTGCTGGCTCCATGCAGCCCAAGGGCCAGGCACAGCCGTCTTCCTTCCCTCCTCTGGGTCAGGAGGAGTATGGCCTCGCTGTTCCACAGAGGCAATGTCATCTCGTCAAATTCAATGTGAACTGAAAAATATGAGCACTTCTCTTGGGAAGGAGCAGCTGGAATCTCTGGCCCAAGTGGGGACAGATGGGATTCCACAGGAATCGTGTCATCTCTGTGGACAGCTAGATGACCTCTAACATGCCCTCGTGAACAAGCCTGAGGTTCCAGGCCCAGGTGCATTGCAGTGACAGCACAGAGTGTCACAGAAGTGACAAGGTGCTGAGCCCCTGGGGCCTCCAGCTGCGCTTTGCACCTGAGACTGACTCTTCTGCAGGAGCTATGAAAAGCACCTGTTGCAGGAGAGATCAGAGTTCAGTGCCTCGGAAGATAAGCAGGTGGACTGAATGTCCACAGAGCACAACGCCCTCTTAAGTTCCAGGACTCGGATGTTTGCTCTTCTCCGTGTCTTCCCTGGGTGTGCTCTCCCTAGGGATGAGAGGGAGCAGCAGCAGCACTGTTGTTCTGAGCGTCCACTTGCGAGTGGGGATGTTAGTGTGTGCGCATTTTACAAATCCGTAATTTGCCAATACATAGCGGTAGAACAATCCACTTGCTCACCTGTGACTCACATGAATTATTTATTTATGTATTTTTAAAATGTTTAGTGGTGCCGCGGAGGACAGTGTGTGAAGTATGGTGACGAAGGCCCCAAGCCCACCCATGGACATTGGTCGGACTGGTCCCCCTGGTCCCCCTGCTCCAGGACCTGCGGGGGCGGAGTGTCTCACAGAGACCGCCTCTGCACCAATCCCAGGTATGTCCCTCGCTCCATGGGCACTCCCAACAGCCTGCCAGTGCCCACGCTCGGAAACACTGACTGTGTACTTTGCACAATGATGTACAAGACACTGAGCACAAAAAGCATTTTACTCAAGTATTGCTTAAATGAGTATCTCTGAGAGAATGTCAGATGCCGATAACTCCCTGACCCTAGCAAAAAGCAACAGACTCAGAAATTGGGATTTAACCACAGGTACTTGAAATGCTAAGGGTCTGCTTAAACAGCTAAATTGTAAGAGAAATATGTAGAACCCGAGGGAATAAGAATCCCTAAGAACAACTCTGCCATGCAAAAAGATAAAACAAAAAAAAAATTGGTTTTCCATCAAATGCCTTCACCTTTACAATAAGAGATTTAACCATGGACTTGGGTAGAGGACAGACAGAGAGAGGCACTTCCCACATGGGATAGTTTCAAATCCTCCTCTTGCTCCTGGTTGGTTGAAGACCCCAGTGGCCGTACTCTTCTGCTCCTCCTGTCCGAGAAGCCTGAGGCGGGTATGGCCTGTCCACTGTCCTCTCAGGCCCTTGCTCCCAGGTTGCTTGCACATGCCCCGGGGCAGGTGGTGCTCTGCATGGGCCCTGGCATGCTGGCCTTGTGACAAAGAGGCTGGCCATGGGAAGGAGCAGGGTCAGGAGAGCCAAGCCCTGGACCAGCAGTCCCAGTTCTCCCTGGGAAAGCCGCCCCTCCTGAGCGGCTCCCCCAGGGGGACGTGGTGCAGCTTCTCAAATGGGAGGTTCCTAACTGGGGGCTTCACATTCCAGACCATCACACGGAGGGAAGTTTTGTGAGGGCCCAACCCGCACCCTGAAGCTCTGCCACAGTCAGCCATGTCCCCAGGACAGCATGGACTTCCGCGCCGCCCAGTGCGCCGCGTACAACAGCCAGCGGTTCCGGGGCTGGCACTACAAGTGGAAGCCTTACACCCAGGTGGCAGGTAAGCCGGAGCCCACTCTTGGGCACAGCCCTGGCTTTGTGACCTTTGCTTTCCAATTGTGTGACTGGCAGCACGGTTACCAAGGCACGTTAACGCCACCCTGTGGGGTCAGCTCCGCTGCTCACTCTAATGAGGGCTGGTGTAGTTTGGCCTGTCCCACCACCTTGGCATCTCATCCACATGTGGCCAGCTGTGTGGTCAGCAATCCATAGGCCAGACAGAGAACAGGGGCATGATGCAAGGAAATTTGTTAAAGAAATAATAAGAAATTCAAAGCTGATGGTATATTAAAAATGAATCAATTTTTAAAAAATATGAGTCCCAGTATTTGATGGCAATGTTATTAGAAACATATAATCCATTGAATATTTAGAATTATTAAAGAATGGAAGAAAAACCGTAGGAGATTTTAGAACATTAGATAATTTTCAAATATACTATATTCAGGAAGTGTAGCTCAAGTGGCATAATTGGGAGAAACCTAAAGCACAGTTAGTCACCTCAGTCTTTGAAATGGGAACACTGTCCACACAGACACGGAGACCCTGGGAAACACATGCATTGGGATATCCCACCCGGGGTTCGCAGTCATTGATTCATTGTGATGGGGAGGCAGGTGCACAGGGGCAGTAAATGCAGGGTGGGAGATGGCAGGCCACTCCTACATGACACCTTTGGTTGTGCTCTTCCCCACACCCTGCAAGAATCAGGCCAGGCAGGAGGAGGAGCAAGCCAAGGTCAGGAGAGACCAGAGGAATGAACTTTGAAACAGGGGTCAGAAATGTGTGTGCTACTCGTGATTTTGCTAGCCTTCAGTGAATAAATCAG
The DNA here is from genome assembly GCF_964194105.1 of Spermophilus citellus. NCBI lineage: Eukaryota > Metazoa > Chordata > Mammalia > Rodentia > Sciuridae > Spermophilus > Spermophilus citellus. The sequence continues at coordinate 284,455,859 of NC_138182.1, read as the reverse complement.
TTACTCATGGAAGCACATACCAAGTCATAAATTAGTCACCCCTGGGAGCACACACTAAATTTGATTCTTGAAATCATTCTGTGGGGCCACTTACCCTGAGCAGGAGGGAAATGGGCCTGTGGAAATTGCCAAGGTGGACAGCTTTCATCCCCAACTGTTCCTTCCTTATCAGAAAGAGAACACAAAGATAAAGGCTTTTACAAAAGCCATGTTAACTAGATCAGCCACAAGACCTTGAAGGGATTCCTGAGGCCGGACATGAACTTCCTATATTCTCTATACACCAGTCACTATTCTTGAGAATCCCTTACCTTTGTAGAAATTGTTGCTTTCTGGAGAATTCTATTAAAAGTGATCCCTTTTATGTTTAAAAATATATATATTTCATCAAATGTGTTAGGAAATTTGGTGGCTCTCTTCATTATTTTATTACATCTTACTTGTGAGAGTTTTGCACATGCTGCACAATGGCAGTGGTCTTGATGCACTCCTGAAAGGGTAGAGAATTGTGAGGCGGAACATAATGTCGGAGTTAAGTCAACAAATATTTATTGAATGCCTACTATGTGCCAACCACTGTGTAAAGAACAGGGACAGTAGGGAACCCTGGAGTGAAAGAGAATAGTGAAGCTAGAAATAACCCCAACAAGTGTAAAGAAAAAGCAAAGGCCAAGGAGGCCACCGTGGGAAATGTCATTGCCATGTGTCACTGTGGGAGGTATTTTAAGGGGAAATCGAGATCTATCTGGAATTCAGAGCAAAATGATCCGAGCTTAAGTATCTCTCTTATTTGTGTTTGTGTGTGTATTTCTTTTAAAGATCAGGACTTATGCAAACTCTACTGTATCGCAGAAGGATTTGATTTCTTCTTTTCTTTGTCAAATAAAGTGAAAGATGGGACTCCATGCTCGGAGGATAGCCGTAATGTTTGTGTAGATGGGATATGTGAGGTAATGATGATTGCTTATTCATTCAACACATGTCTCCAGACAGTCCGCTTTGAGGCAGGCATGCTGGGGGCTAGAGAGGCCCTGGAAGAGGAGGCCCTCCCTCCCAGTCACAGCCAGTGATCACGGAGGAGTGAGCAGAGCCGGAGAGGGGGAGCTTTCCCTTCTTAGATGTGGGTCTGAGACATCCGGGGGGCCAGGAGGAGGGGGCATCCGCATCCCAGCCAGGTCTCAGAGGAGAGTGGAAGAGGGTCGCTGAGTGGGCAGCCAGGTAATGTCAGAAAGCCGGGGTGGACGGGGGCTGGTGTAGTCGTCAGGGCTGGGGGGCACTGAGGAAGGGGACAGGGAGCAATGTTTCTCCAGGGAGCTGCCTGCCAGGATGAAGACTGGCATTTCCATCCTCAAGCCCGGCTGAGGCGGACTGGGGACAGTGGAGCTGTAGGAAGAGGTGGCAGCTTCTGGCAGTAGTGGGACAGTCAGTGGGGACGTGGACAGCAGGGAAGTTGGGGCCGGGCAGCAGCTCCTGCAGGTCAGTGGTTTCTTCAAGGTGCAGCAACCCAGGCTCCACAGGGGGAGGGCAGAAGGAAAGGGTTGGAGGAGACAGGCGGGAGGTGGTGGCAGCCAGGGGAGCAGCTAGCGGGGCACTTGTCATACTCACAGAGATAAGGGTGGAAAGGATTCTGTTACCAACGAAGTGAAAGTGCTGCTGGCCAGACCCCATCTACCACCCATGGAGGTCAGTTGGTATGCATATCCCGTGGAGTCCAAGCCTCAATGCCAGTTCTAGCTCCTCCGGGCTGTGCAGGTCCCCCACGGAGGTCCTTGGGGAAATCCTTCCAGAGGCAGGAAGAGCAGATGGGGTATTCCAGGAATCTATTTCTTCTGCAAAATGCTCAATTTTGTCTAATTATTCGTTGATTTGTTCAATATGCCGTTATTTTAAGTACTTATTAAGCACACCTAAACATGAAATACCTATAGTGTCACAATCCTTTGTTTGTAACTCTGCCATCTAAAAAGCTAGAAAGTGGAACTCCAAAGAACTGTGAAAGGGCTTTAGGACCTGTACTTGTTTGGTGGCAAAATCTGCCCTGAACTAATGTGTGAATGTCGATTTTCCATTTTTATCCCACTCCGTGTAATGACTTTGCAGTGGAGACATTAATGTGTTAGGTGTGGGGTGCTCCCCAGGCCTTGCTGGGTCTCCCATGTGCAACTAGGTGTGACACCCTTCACCTTTCCAAAGTTTCCACTCTGAGTTCTGAAATCTGACCCCATGGATTTCAAGCAATTGTGGGCTATAGTTACGTGGATTTTTAAAAACATGTAGATCCTATTTTCCTTGGTAGGATAAAAGAAATAAGCATCATAGAAAGTAAGAGCTCCTGAAATTCCAAGACACTGCACACATACACCCTTTCTAATTGATCTCAGGGGAGAATTTCCTCGTGGCAGCTGTCATTTCTGCCACGGCACCTGGCAGCTCAGAAGCACACGGGTGCATTCCAGTGGAGCTCACGTGCACCATTGTTTGTCATTGTGCCAAGCTCTTTATGGGTCTGAAACTCACCCACATTTCCAACATGAACACCCAAGGTCTCATTTGGGCTCAGGGTTCTCCTGCTGGGGAGCAGCACTGTAGCATTTCACAACTTAAGGTTTCTCAAGAGTAGAACCATAGTCTCGCTGTGCACATATTGGGTGTCCAATAAATATTTGTTAACTACCCAGTGTTGGTGAGATTTTCACCTACGCTGGCAAAGAGGTTTCTTGCATGAGACGAATGACGGTTGCTTGTATTGTCCTTTCTTTCATGAATGACATGGGACCTGGTGGGTCCTCCAGAGAGTGGGCTGTGACAACATCCTTGGATCTGATGCTGCTGAGGACTCCTGCGGAGTGTGCAAGGGAAATAACTCAGACTGCACGACCCACAGAGGCGTCTACACCACACACCACCCCACCAACCGTGAGTGTCCCAGTGCTGCCTGCAGGTCTCCAGCAAGGGGGATTGGAACTGGAGCTCCTGGGGGGAGGAGGAGGCAGAGTGAAAACAGCAGGCGCTCAGAGTGCCAACAGCTGGCTTCTCGAGCCTTTGGTGTTGACGAGAAGTGGTTGCCAGTCTACTTGAATTTAAAGGGTTCTCAGGAGGGTGAAAATCACAGGAGCCCTGCTCACTCCATAAAAACATTCTGCATCAATTTCCAAATCGAGTTCCATTTGACACAGATCTTCTACCGGTCCTATGTGGGTTCTGAAGTCTGCGGAGAAGCTGCACTAGTAAAATGCCCTGTCCCCTTTGGTCATGCAGAGTATTACCATGTGGTCACCCTTCCTCCTGGAGCCCGGAACATTCGCATCTATGAAATGAACACATCCACCTCCTACATCTCTGTGCACAACGCCCTCAAGAGGTACTACCTGAACGGACACTGGACTGTGGACTGGCCTGGACGATACGAATTTGCAGGCACTACCTTCCGCTACAGGCGGTCCTACAAGGAGCCCGAGAGCCTGACCGCTGCCGGGCCAACCAACGAAACGCTGATGGTGGAGGTAGAGCAGCCTGGTGGTTGGGGGCTCGGCTTGGTGGTGACTGGGTGTGTTCATAGGTCACGGCTGTTGGCCTACTTGTAACTATGGGGCAGAATGTGCAGTTAAGAGTGATCCATGTGCAGCTGCAGCGGCTGTAGACTTGCTTTTGCCTCCTGTCTTTTCTTGGTGTGTGATGAAGGGAACACACGTTTCCATCTTTGGTCTTTATCCATTGATTTTTATAAATATCCACTTCTCTACTGTATACTCAATGGCTGTGAGAAGAGCCCATTCTGGGAGTGGGCAGCTTGCGATGCCTATGTTTGGAGACATCAGCCTTCTGCTGCCATGTGCTGTGTGACCTGCCAGTGTCACAGCATTGACCCTCACTGGCCACACCTGGGCTGTCGCACTGGCCTGGTGTGCATGTGGGTCTCCTCCTGACCCAAGCCCTTGCCTTTTCTGCCATGAGCGTGTAGTCACTTGACACCATCAGGCTTCTTCTGGCAACCAAATGTATCCCAGCGGCCCAGGCAGAGGGCAGTGCACACTGTGGATGCACTAGATTCCGCCCGTTTCACATTTCTGTGAAGCTCAGGAAGAGCTCTTGGTTCAGAAGTTTCCCGTGAACCCACACCTCACCGTGGAGGTGGCAGCTAACCAGATGCCCCTACCCACTCTCTGGCCAGGCAGCCCCATCCCCTCCTCTGTGTCGGCCTGGGAGATGCTTCCCCAGGAGGTCTGGGCATGACCCAGGGTGCTGCTGCGTCTCCACAGGCCACCTCCATCTCCCCAGCCACCCCATCTCCCCGGCCTTCTGCCCACTGTACATGTCCTCATCCTGGATTCTTTGCTTGCTTTTTCTCTCCCATCATTTAAGCTTTTAACTTTAATGACCTCAACAAAAGACAGATAATTTAGGGTGGAAAAAAATGGGGTTCTCTGGAAGCTGCTCTTCATGGAAGAGGGTCTGGAGAGCATCTCTGTTGCTCGGCCATGTGACCACCTGCTGCAGCTTGCCCCCCTCCCACACATCTGTACCAGCTAGGACCCCTGCTGTGTCCTCAGGGAGAGAAAGAGACTCCAGGGCAGTGAGGCAGGAGCAAGTGTCTCTATCCACATTTAATGTCAAGGGGAGCAAGCAGGTGGAATTTGTGTCAGCAAATGAAAGATGAGGTTTCCAAACATCTCTGCTTACTGAGATGCAAGGGTCTGGTCTATGTTGAGGGCTACGATTAGGTCTCAGGCTAGAAAGTGCATGATCCAGATCCAATTCCATCACCAGGCACCACTCACTGGGCCTGAGTAAGCTGCTTTGCTAATGAAACCCGTCTCTCCTGGACTAAAGGGCCTTTCCAGCACGCCGAAGTCCCTAAGCTCCGCGGGGCAGGGAGTGCTCCCACCTGACTGTCCAGGCGTGGGCCTAGCCATGTTTACCTCAGTGTCCTGGTCATCTACGACCCTGGAGGAAGTGAGACTCCTTTTTCAGTATCGCTTTCTGGCTCACTGCCATGAAGAGGACCCACAGAGAATCCCAAAGAAACGTGAAGGGAGATGCCCTCGATGTCCTGCAGACACTTGAAAACTTGTACAGAGTCATCTGTTACCCAGGCAGCAGAGTGGAATGTTTAACTTTCCTAGTTGTGTTTGAGTCTACTTGAGTCTTTCCCTGTTAGGAGGCTCATGTTCATTTCAAAGGATGGGCAGTGTCTGTTTTACCATTCTATCCAACGTCTCGTTGATTCCATTCATGTTTTAAGTGGTTTAAAGCAACTAACCAGTGTGTAGCTATTCATCTCCCTTTAATTAATTTTATTTTCCTCGCTCTTCTTTTGTAGCTCCTGTTCCAGGGAAGAAACCCCGGCATTTCCTGGGAATACTCAGTGCCCCGCTTGGGTGCTGAGAAGAAGCCCATCGCTCAGCCCAGCTACACATGGGCCATCGTGCGGTCTGAGTGCTCCGTCTCCTGTGGAGGGGGTAGGTTTCCTCTGGTGGCTCCTGGAGGTGCGGACATTGGTGCCCGGTGCATCAGGCCCTGGGGCATCCTGACTGGGTCCTCATCAGGTCCCAGTAAGTAAACCAGGGCTTATCCCCCTGAGCAACCAATCAGTCCAAGTGACAGAGAAGGGAAGATGGCCCTGTCACTGGTAAGCCCCAGCCACCATGCCACCTTGCCTGCCTCAGTGTGGAGCCATGAGGACGTCCTCTGGTGCATCGTAAGATGTTTTTAAGGGTAATGTCGTTACTCAAATATCATTCAAATGTAAGTGACAGATTATTAGATGTGTCTGTGACGAGAAGCAGAATTGAGCCTGGAAAACACAGTGATGGAGAGTTTTTCTTTTAATCTGATCTTGTGTTAGACTTAAATTTACTGGAAGAAAACTTACTTTCAAGTCATAGACTCAAATCCACCCAGGAATCACATGAATCTGATAAAAGTTGCAGTGAGGATGCTATGAAAGGACATGTCAAAAAGATCTTCACGTGACAACAGATGGCTTTGCTGTCTTAACAACATACAAATGTTAAGCCCATGCTTTCCCTGATAAAAGCAATTCCACTGAAACAGTTTTTTTTAAAGAGCCAATGTGCCCTGAGGAAAGGTGGGAGTAAATTTGAAAATATTCTCAAATTTAGAATAAAACGCAGGCTCTGACATTTATAAGAGACACATTTCCACCTGAACAAATGGATCTTGGCTTGGTACATTCTCAGGAAATTAGACAAGACTGTGTTTCAATATGAGAGGATGGTATGAATAAAGAAAAATCAAAATTTGTATTCATATATTCACAATAGTCACTCTAAATACATGAGATAAAGGAAAAAAAGGAAAACCAAAAGATAAAGGAAGCCACACTAATCTGAAAAGCTAACACTGGCTGTATGTTAATTCTTCCCATTTTAAACCAAACAGAAAATATTCCAATCATAAAGCCCTGGGCCTAGACACCAGGAGCTGTCTGTGGAGAAATGTGGGTCCTTTCTGTGCAGAAAGACAGCAAGCAGGTAGCTCTTCAGCAGCAGAGAGAAGCACAAGGAGGCCCTGCATAGGTGATACCCCAGGGAGCCGCCATTTGTCCACCTAAGGAAAGGAGGAGCAAAGCAGCTCCAGCTGGGCGCTGGCTGGGCGCTGGCTGGGCGCTGGCTGGGCGCTGGCTGGGCGCTGGCTGGGCGCTGGCTGGGCGCTGGCTGGGCGCTGGCTGGGCGCTGGCTGGGCGCTGGCTGGGCGCTGGCTGGGCGCTGGCTGGGCGCTGGCTGGGCGCTGGCTGGGCGCTGGCTGCGTGCCGTGTGGCAGCCAAGGGCCCTCACAAGAGCCAACACCATGCTGTTTGAACTTCCAGCCTCCCAAACGGCGAGCCAAAGAAACTGCTTTTCTCTATAAAGTATTCTGCCTCGGGTTTGCCATTGAAACACTGAGAAAACAGACTAATTCAGTATCCTTTTGCCATTTTTGATAGGTTGATGCTGTTGGGGAGTCAGGCACTTGGTCAGTTCCTTGTTAAGCATAGTGTCTGCTTCTGATCAGACATGGGACGATGTCACAGCCATCTATAAGTGACCCTTGTCACCATCCTCTGTGCTCTGATGCACCCTAGGTCCTGTGAGTAGAGCGATCGTGTCTGGAGAAACTGTCACTTAAGTACACAGGACTTCAGAATCTGAACACCTCCCAGGATCACACGGTGGTTTCTCAGAGAGATCCTTCCTCTTCTGATTCTGAGACTCTCTAAGGCTCCTGTGCTGCACCCAACCGTGCATCCAGCACTCAAAGAGAGGCAGAGCCCCTTGCCCTAGGATGCACACGACTATTTGTGGAACCGTCTCCACTGCGTGGTTTTGCTTAGAAGGATATCGCTTTTGGCAACAGCTGGAATTCATTCTGTAGTTAGAATTATTGAAAATTAGAGATTCTTTGATAAAATCATAGTCTTTAAGAATGAATGTCCTCTTTCAAGTACTTTGGCAAAATATGGAGATTTTTAAGTGATTTTTAAGGAACGGGCCAAAGCTGGTTTCTATAGAAAGATAAAAGTAGTTGCTGAGCACATTGCTCATTAAACTCACCTCCTTCCATGGCCAGCGTTCATCTCGACACAGCTAATGGATCCTTCTCTCTGAATCTCTTATTTTGTACTTTGAATTTTATAACCTTCTCCTCTTATCTATTACTAGGGGTCATCTTAGAAAATTGGCCAGCATTCATCTCACATTTCCAGGGACTATGCGGTTTTTCTCTCTGACAAAGTGAAGTGGCCATATGCAATGATGAGAAATTGCTTCACAGACGTGCTGTTGGGCAGAGAAATAAAACCCTGGTTTCTCTAAATGTCCAGCCAGATGACTAAGGAGAGCCCACTCCACCAAGTGGGACTCATCGGACACCACGATCATCCACACATGGGGTAAAAACAGGTCGTGGACAAGCCAAAGGCCACTGGACACGTGGCTGTCTACACACAATTTTGTCTCCTCAGAAAAGACATTTGGAAACAGAGAAAGAAATATTTAAATTCATTGTATGTCTTTTATTGTTTATATGGCATATTAGTCAGGACTCTCCAGAGAAATTGAACCACAAGCTGAGATGTGACCACATATACAGCCACGTGTACATGTATCAGATGTGTGTTTATATGTGTTCTACTGACAGATGGGCTCGCACCATCATGGAGGGTGTGAGCCTCCATGCTGTCCCCAAGCAGGGACCAGGAAGACCAGTGTAAGGGAGGAGAGGTAGGGAGAACAGTGTGGCCACCCACGTCTGACACCCAAGGGCGGAAACCCACGCCCAAGGCCCCAGTACTCATGTCTAGGTGCATACAGAGCCGAGGATCTTGAGTATGCAAACCACATCAGAGCGACAGTCTCTGATTAAGGACCCCAGGAAATCCCCTTGACAAAAAGACATTGTGCAAGAATTAAGTGTGGGTTTTTGTGCTTAACTTTTAGTCCTGGTCATTTCTGCTGCAGATGAGGTTACAGGTGGCTGGCACACGGGGAAACGTGGTGTCTGATGGGCAGCTCCAGAGGGTCAGGAAGGAAATCCTGGTCTGACAGGAGTTAGAGGAAAATTGAGGAGAGAGTCAGGGATTGTCACAAGCACCAGATGCTCCTCCTGGGCAGACCTAGGAGCCCCGACTGAGGCCCGTGAACCACAGACGTCTGTTCTCCCATGTTCCCCTGTGGCACTGGACTAACTGGAAAAACCATCTCTTGAAGCATAACCCTCACCTGCACCCTGAAGTCACTCCAGAGCTCAGGAGTAAACATCTGGGCACAGGCCAGGAAGTGGGGCCGAGCCTGACTTCCCCTCTGCCTTCTGCCAAAGGAGGGATTTAAGCAGGTTTGTTTCAGTTTCTTCAGTGTGAGGTGTGCCAGGCACAGAGAAGTTGTTCTGCAGTCATGTCAATTAACAGTACAATATGGTTCAAAGGAAACCCAGAGTCAGCTCTTCCTTAGCCCCGGGCTAGTCCTTCCTTCCCCTGCCTTGTGGAGCCTTTCCATGTTGGGTTCCTGGGGACAGGTGAGCAGGAGATAAGGAGAGGCCAGAGCAGACTCCAAAGTCCTGCAGACAAGAGGAGCATGTGGATAAGTGAGGTCCCTGCTCTCTTGCTGGATGCCCCAGACTCCCTGAGCCGGGCCTGCACAGACAGGAAGTCGACTTCCATGGAGGCCCAGTTGGGCATGTTGGGATTACTTTTCATTATAAATGTCAAAAATAAATAAAAATAGAGAAGGCATTCCCATCACTCCGTGGCTCCTGGACCTGATGCCGTGGTAGGGTGTGTGTATTCCACATGCCTGGGCCCCTTCACAACGGTCCTTGGAGATCAGCCTAGTTTCTCCTATGCCAGTGAATTTTTACTGCCAGTTCACTGGCATATTTAAGCATTATTTAAGTATTATTCACAGTGAATAGACAGTAAAATATTCTCAGAATTGTCTTAGAAATTGCAAATATTGACTGCACTTGGGGAGTGTTTCCCAGGGGTGATTACCAAAAGTCTAAACTTTTTTTCTTTTGGGGAAGAACTTTTCTACATATGGGTGCATAAGTATGCATGTATGTACTTGTATGTGACCCCACACACAATTAGTTTGCTTGTAGACACAAAGGCAGAACAGTAGCATGAGAGCTCAGTGACGGAGTTGTAAAGATTCTGATTTTAACTTCATTATCTCAGTGCTGTCAGTTTAAGATCATTTTGTGAGAAATCTTGTGGAAAAGTAACGGCAGATGCCCTTAGCATCTAGGAGCCCAGGCCAGCATCAGCATCTCTGAGGGACTTGTTAGAAATGCAGATTTTTGGGCTACCCCACAGCCCCAAGGATGGGGCCCAAAGTCGGCTGACACCACTGCCTGGTATTCCTATTGTGCACCAAAGCTGGCGAAACCCTGGTGCAGGGGACCCTTGCCACTGGGCTTTTGCTGTGGACTTCTCTCCAAACACGTCATATCTAATGTGCAGTCCCTGCCCTGATCTCCAGGCAACCCCCAGAAATTTCTGAAATCCCTTGTGTATAGAAATCACCATGGAAAACTATTGTTCTGGAGGAAAATTCTAAAAGAACAACTTTGCTGCACACAGAAGTTTGCATAAATGGCGATCAGAGGATTGCCTCTGGCTGAGACAGAGAAAGTCTAAGGTCTTTTTGGAAGGTGAGCAAAGATGGGCTCAGTGAGAGCTGGGAGAACAGAAGACCAGGACATCCCTGGAGAAGTCCCAGGACTGGGCCTGGGGAGCTAACCCACCCTCCCCGCTGTGATTTTAATCGGGTAATTTTGGAGGAAGAGAAAAACAGTTTCTGTTAACAGAATCCCAAACTCTACTGATCTTAACAGATTGAAGTCCCCACTTTAACAACCCTCGGAAGCAAATTGGAAGCCAGAGTCGTGGTGGAGCAGGGCCACAATGGGTTCCACATGTTGCACAGAGTCCCTGTGGAGTCTCCTCTCAGAAGGCCACTCCCATGCCCAGTGCTGGGAAGGCGTGCCAGGTGCACCCAGGGGCTTGCTCCCACCAGCCTGCCAAGGGAGTGCGCTCTTCCTGGGTCTTCCCTGGGCCTGTCTGCCCAGGAGGCGCTTCTCTCTCCAGACCCAGTTTCCCAGGAGCTCTCCCCATCCCTTTCCCGGATTTCTGCTCAGCACGGGTGCCCTCTCTCTGCCAGGGGCACGTTCCCTATTTTTTTTTCCAGAAATGTGTGCCTCATCTTAAAACAAGCTCTTCTCTCCTCCTCCTACTCTTTCCTTTTATTTCTTGTCTTTTAACATGAAACCTTTCACAAGCACAAGCGTCTTCTGCACTTCCTGCTGTGGGCCCCATGCAGGGGCCACCTGCTTGTCCAGAGAGGGAGCCCGAACCTGCAGCCACAGGACCTGCCGGTCAGGACCCATCCAGGCACCAAATCCACGGGCGCTTTCCCACCCTTCTCTCTGCGACCTGCAGTGCTCAACAGCTGATGATGCTGTCTTAGTAACTGTTTCTTCCCTTCATCTCTAGGACCTTCATCTCCATCCATGCACACATATAATGAAACGGGCCCTCCTTCCCTCTCTCTGGCCCCCAGCAGAGGTGTGTCCTCACATCTCTCCGCAGCTTACCACCCGTGAGCGCTTTCTGCCTCCATCCTTGCTCTCTGCAACCGGTGGACACCTCCACTCTTGGACTCCCAGCCCGTCTCGGCCCCAGTGTCAGCCCCTTCACCACAGACCCCTCTGGTCTTTCCAAAGTCAGGCTTGACTCTTTTCAAGTAACCCAAGAATTTCTGGCAATCCATCTTCCTCTGTCTCTAGGTCCCCCCACCCCGACTCCCAACTCCCAGCACTCACTTAGCAGATGACTTCATGTCTGTTCTCTTCAGCTGCCTAGGTAGATACACCACATGAATTTTCCCTTGTGAGTTTCATGACACTTACACTCTTGTCTAATTGTGTAAAACAGTGTTCTCAAAATCATTTAAATTTTACTACTGGTAATAAATAAAATTATTTTCATATCCCTGACCTTACAGAAAATATTCCTGGTGTTCTCAATGATGCCAGTTTCTAGGCTTAAATAAACATATGATATCAATATATGTACACATAAATATCACACATCTGCACACAAACACAAATTTACTAATATATTGATGTGAGTGAATATTCATTTGTTATATATGGTTCATTAACATTCTTACCAAAAATGGAGGCTGAATTTATCACAAGGTAGATTTTATTACATTAATGGCAAAGCTCTTGTTTACTCCTTTATTCACTGAATTGTGACCTTCATCCCTAATATTAGAACCTTCTTACGTTCTTGCTGTGAATCATTGTCTGATGACTTATGTTTCTCCATGTACTATTCAATCCCGTCCTCTCTTATTCAACATTTTCACATTTACTGCTTTAAGTATTATTGAGCAGTAGTTTTCTTTCATGTATTAAGATGTACTAAATTTATTTCTTTTGATGTTGGAAACCTTTTTTTTAAAAAAAAATTATGCTTTGGAGCAATTTAAGTAACTTTGGTATTATCTATTTCTTAGCAGTTGGTATAATTTATAACTGAAGAATGAGAATCTGTTGCTTTTTCAGGAGGCAGATCTATAATACATTTTAATATTATGAATGGTAACTTTATAAAAAATTTTTATCAATTTTGGTGCTATTTTCTTCTAATTAAGAAAACCATCTTTTTAAGGGATGCAAAATTTTATTTTTTATGTTTAAACTGAGTCTCTCACTAGATTATTTTTATTTATTCTACATATGAACTTTCATTTTCATTTCTGATCTTGTAAGTTTCTACTTATTACTTCTTTTCTTTTTCCATCAGTATGTGAGTGACAGTTCAGCCAGGAATGCAGATCCTAACAGGAAGTGTTCAGGCAGGAGGCATTTAATACAGAGGATTGGTTGCTTACTAGATAGAATGAAGGAGTCAAGGTCACAGACAACTCTAGCTCCCAGGATGGCTCCAGTTTTTGAAGGTCAGAGAAGCTGTAGGGAATTCTAGCAATCACAGGAGCAGGTGATTCCCCGGAAAATGCCTGAGGCCTACTGCAAATGTTTACACCTCCCAAAGCCCATGTTATGTCCACTGGGGCAAGAGATGTGGTGATTCAACTTCTTACTCTTCTTCCTGCCTGGTCTTGTACTAGTGCTCCCGTTGGTGGGTCCAGCTGATTGCCACATGGACAAGGGATTCAGTGTCTGCCACTGAGCTGCTAGGAACAGTGTGATGGGAGGGAGAGCCAGGGCTGGGGTTAGGGTGTTCATCTTCAATAGATTGACACCTGCCATCTGTTTCTAATGCCCTGGCCTCTGGTTCTCTATCAGTTCCCTCTATCTGCTTCCATGACCTTCCCTTATTGGTTTCACCTATCTCCATTCTTATTTATCCATGTCTGTATTTAAGACCATGAGTTGTCCTCGGAATTTTGCTTTATCTACATCCCACATATTCCTTTTTTGTAACATTTTCATAAGAAAATTTTATTTTAAACCTGCTAACCACCCTCTTTTCTGCTCTATTTCCATTAACCAGTTAAGCTGTCCAGGGTACACAGAGCACTTCACCTTTCTTTCCTTATCTTATACTTTTTTGTTTATCTGCTTGCAGTCATTCTAATGTCCTCAACTGAAGATGGTGCTGTCCTCACAAGGGGCATTTGGAAAACTGTGAAGGCATTTCAGCTGTCACTGTGATGGGTGCACTTCAAGCACTAATGGGTAGACCCCGGGATGCTAGAAGCCTCGAGGCAGTGTGTCTGAGCTGCACAGCAGAGAATAGTTTTTCCGCATGTGCTGGTAATGTCCCATCAAGAAAAACAAGTCACAGCTAAAAAATAACAGAGTCAGAACATGCACCCCCACTAGACAAAGCCAACATTATCTTTGAGAAATATGTGTGTGTTATACTTATATGCATTCTTACTTGGTTATCACATGAGTTTCCTGGCAGGTAAAAATCTGGATTTCCTGGCAGGTAAAAACCCAGGGCCTTGGGCATAGGAGTTTGAAATGACACTAAGGCTATTCAAAGTAAAGCCAAAAGAATATCTCCAATAAGAAAGAAAAATACACATATTAGTCAGTCAGCTTCTGCTTCTGTTTTGGAGTGAAGCACCTTTTTTCTATTTGCTTAGTTAAGGGGCTCTACCTTGCTTGGAATCCCCAGTGATCTTTTTTGAGACTAGAACACAGGTTTGAATTCCACATGTTTCTAATTTCAAAGCAGGAAATCAAACTGAAGTTGTTACTTGTAGACTCACGCCCCCTAAAACAGTGTAGGAATTTGGCTAAAGAATTTTAAAAAGTAACTTTGGCTTGAAACGCAAGTAGAGGAAAAGTTAGCTTTCCTTCTGTGCTCATTAGGGAGGCCTCCAACAGTGTTAGAAAAGAGGACAGTTACTCCGTACGCTCCTCCCTTAAATGGGGTCATTATGATGATTACCTTAAGAGAGTCCATAAGATTCTCTGAAGAATGGTTTTAAATAGACATTTGTTTCTTTTTCTAATTTAATAGTTTCTCATTCCTGGTGAGCAAGTAGAAAAGTGAGTTTATAAAACATGATCCAAATTCAATCTTGGTATTGATGCATAGGTGAGTCATACCAAATGTGTCCCAGTTCCTCCTAAGTAATGTATAAAAGAAAGATTACTCCCCGACGTTGATGATTTTTTTTGGCAAAGTATTAGTTAACCCCCATTAACTTGTACGAGCTTAGAAGTTACTAAACATTAAAAAAAAATTGGCCAATGACTCACCAAGTACTTATGAATGAGAACAAATTAATCCATGCCAGCTACTGAAATTACAGAAATGAATAACACATGTTCTCTGCCCTCCAGAAACGTGTTCCAGAGGATGACATGTGTTCGTTAGGCCAACCTTGCAAGAATCGGCCTATGATGCATGCCTCGAGCAGCAGAGACATTGCCATTTGGCGTTTTGCCGGGATGATGAACACAGACCCGTGTGGGGCTGACTGTTTAACTCTCACCAACATAGCAGCAGTCCTCCCCTCTCTGGAAACAGCTGGGTGTCTCCAACTCAGCTCAGTTCCCTGTGGGCTCGCACCCCACCCTAAGGCCTCATGTAATCTCTTACCTCCCAGAGGCCCCACCCCCAGACATATGGCCAGATTAAGTACGCCATTTCAGCATGAGTTTTGGTGCAGACCTCTGGACCATAGCACCAGGTCCCCACACTTCTGCCCAACTTCACTGCAACGTTGGGGCTTTCACAGTCCTTCCCTTTGGATAACTGGTAGGTGGCTTCATTTGCAGCATGGCTCACAGGACTCAGGACGTGTTCCTTTACTGTCACAGATTATCGTGAAGGATAAAAGTGAATGGCATGTTAGGCTCAGGGTCAAGCAGGGACACAGGCTTTTGTCTTGTGGAGCTGGGATGCACCTCCTCCTGGATCATGGATATGTTCATGACTGGGAAACTCTCTGAACCCATCCTTTAGAAGTTTAGTGGAGGTTGACACAGGTAGGCCTGATCGAGTACTTCATTGGCCACTGGAGATGAACGCGGCCTCCAACCCCTCTCCCCTCTCTGAGGTTGGTGAGGGCAGGCCAGCGCTCAGGGCTGAGAGTTCCAACCTCCCAATGGTGCCTCAGTCTTTCTGATGGCCAGCTGCCTTCCTGAAGCTATGGGGCCCCCAGTTCCCAGTCACCCCTTCAGCATGCATGTATCTTCCCACACTCCAGAGAGTCCCAGGGTTTGGGGAATTGTGTGTACTATGTGACACCTGGGTAAACTGAGGCATAAAAGTCACAGCTTCTCATATGGCCTAGAGTAGAGGTTCTTAAGGTGGCCCCTGGTCTGGCAGCCTCTGCAGCTCCAGGGCTTTTGTTGCAAACTGCAGCTCCTGCAGATCTATGCATCAGAAACCCTGGGTGGCCCAGGCTTCCCGGGGTTTTCACTAGCAAGTTCCCCTGGGTGTCTGATGCAGGACCCCCTCCCCACCAAGGGAGTCAGAGAAGGCAGTGCCAGGGTCTCACTCAGAAGGGAAAGCAATGTGCCTGGTGAGCCCAGAGGCATGGCAGTGGGGGGGACCTTCCAGGTTCAGAGGACAGCACCTGGGCAGGTCAGAGGATGGGGAAGGCCACAGGTCAGGGTCACAGTGTCACATGGCTGCAAGGGAAGGGTTGAGTAGGATTTAAACAAAGAAAACAGGCTTTTGATTTGGTAGCAGTAGGAATGTGGCATATATGTTCACCCAGGGACCTGAGGGAATTTCCTTTGAAAGCTGGACCCATCTGGCACAAGCACAGCCTGTCCCTTCTGAGTGGATGGGGCTTCGCTAAGAACTTGAATATGAAGGCATTTGGGTGCTGCAGTGCCCCCAGTGCCTGACTGTCCCAGGTGTGATGGCACAGCTCGTGTGGCCTGCCCAGGCCTCAGCGTCCCTGAGAATGCTGAATTTCTGGGATATCACTTGCTTTTGCTGTGCGTTCACTTGAGGAGCCCACTGGGCTGTCCACACTTCCTCCAGGTCCTGTGCTCACCTGCTCTGCCTCGAGCTGGCCCAGTGGCACCTGAGTGGGATCCTTGGAGCCCTCGGGCCTGCAGATTCCACTCCAGCCCTCGTCTGCCTCCGCTGGCCTGTGGCTGTGGGGTCGCAGCTCCTGAACTGCACTGTTGTGTTGACTTCGAGCACAGGCACCCCTGTGCTGCCCCCCACTTCTGCTCTCCCCCCCAGATCGCTCCTGCCTGTGGGAATTGGCCCCTCAGGCTGGTCACCAAACCCTTTGTTGACTTTCCTGAGTCAATCTGTTAGAATAAGGGGGTCACAAACTTGCCACGTGCCTGAACCGCTTGTCCTTATTACCTTTCCTTGCCCACAGCCTCACGTGCAGTGGATGCCAACTTGACCTCTCATCTCTACTCTTAGAGGCACTGTGTGTGACTTAGATCTTGTTCTTTCATATGAATGTTCTTCAGGAGAAGAAATACATTCTCAAATAAATTTTCTTACACTTTCACAGAGTATTCCGTGACTTTCTCAAAGTCACGACTTCTCTCTATTGTACAAACTTCTAATTATTATCCTTCAATTATTTATAGTCTCTTTTGATATCACAAAAATATACACAACATAAAATCACCATTTTAACTGCTCCTGAGTGTGTGGTTCACCGGTGTTAAGTGTCAAGTACATTTGTGTTACTGCACGGCCGTCAACGCTGTCCACCTCAAAACTTGATCGTCAGCCCAGATGCTCTGAGTTCATAAAACAATGAGTCCACCCTCTCCCTCCTGCCAGGCCCTGGAACCATCCTTCTGCTCCTTGTCTCCAGGACTCTGACTGTTCCTGGAGCCTCACATAATGCTTCCTTCAAGACAATTTCATTAATTGGAATACTAAACAAATGAAGGGACATTCATAAAGCTTTAAATAGCTCATGGGGTGTACATGGAGGAGAGCAATCAGACCAACATTCATTCCCACCGGCCTCATTCCACGCAGCTCCTGAGTCACGATCATGAAGTCAAGCATCCAGATTGTGACCCAGGCAACACTTAGCCCCCAATTCTCTGGTGATAAACTGCTAACCACTTTGTGTGCGTGCTTCCTGCTCACTTATTGCTAGTTGTCTCCCTTTGTCATCTCTCAATGGAAATCTGAGACAGTTTATATAATCTTGGCATTTATTTTGATAAATGTTAGTATTCCCAGCTATGGTTTAAAAAAACTGCTATATTCTATCAAACGCATTACAGCATTAAACACAAGAAACGTATTAATTTTAAAGGTGTTAAGATATGGGAGGAGCTGTGTACATCCTAGAACTGTTGAAATCCACCAGTTAAAAGTCATTAAGACAGGTCAGCAAATGGAGTATTCAGAATTGGCCTTTGGACCTTAACACACAGGCATAAAAGTGTAGTCAAGGTTTTCAGGAAGATTGTGCCAGCTCTTCCTCTGATACAGAGCACAATGGCAAGTCTGTAATGTCCATCTCTTCCTTCCCACAGGACAGATGGTCACCAAGGAAGGCTGCTACAGAGACCTGAAGTTTCAAGTTAACACATCCTTCTGCAATCCCAAGACCCGACCCATCACGGGGCTGGTGTCCTGCAAAGTCTCTGCCTGTCCCCCCAGGTAAGTGGTACCATGCTCGACACAACAGGTACACAGTTCAGGGAGTCATTGGAGGTCCTAAGTCTGCACCACAAGAAGTGCTGACCACCTCCTTTCAACACATAGCCACTGAGAGGTGAGTGGACAAGAGCAGCCTGAATAAGGTGTCTAGAAAAGCATATTTTAGTGAGAAATGGCCTGGAAGGTCTGTGTCTGTGAATCGCGTTCTTACAGTAGCATTCCATTGGATTTATGTTTGGTGATAGTAACACGTTCTCTCTTAGCCTCTGGTCCTGTTCAGTATCATGGCATTTTTCTTACTTAATGAAACACCCTGGAGGAGCAGAGCCAGACCCAGGCCTGCCCAGCTGGTGAGGGATGCAGAATTGCTACCACACCCCGAAAGGTGCACCTGTGAGGGACAGCACCAGGGCTTCTGCCCTCAGGGCTGCCACCCCTGAGGATCTCCAGATCGACACTCAGCTTCTCTGAGATGTGGGCTTGGGCATGTCCCCAAGAGGCAGTGTGGTCCTGCTCTGTCCTGCTCTGCCCCGGGAGCACCACCTGAGCAAGGCCTTGCTTTGTCTGGTCCCCATGTCTTCATATTGGCCTGGGGACATGTCAAGGAGGATGGTGTAAATTGCCTAAGATAATGTGTTTACAGGAGAAATTTGAGCTTCAGCAAGACCTTTCGGAGAGCCCAATGCACTAAACACCACTAGAAGTCAATCTACTACTTATTGGCTGTGAAGATCCATAGTGGTGGGAGAATGGGTCCCTGGTGTGCTGGAATGTACCTCCAGAGGGGAGATGAGAGGTGCTTTCCCTCTGTCCTTCTCAGAGCTATCTATGTGCTGGGCTCTGGCTTGGTGTAGACATGGAGACAACGTATCAGAACCTGAGGAGCTGGGAATTTCCAGTCATGACGAGGGGCTCTCTGGGAAGGTCCCGTCCTCCCCGCACAGCTGCCTACAGTGCAGCTAGGGACCACCTTATCTCATCACTGGACTTGCCTCAGTCCTGGTTCCCTGACCACCATGTCCCACTGGTATTGATAGAGATGTCCATCAGAACTGACACAAGAATTTTAGTCCTTGAAACCCATTGTCAACTGAGGTCTCTGTCGCCTCCCTGGGGATTGTTTCCAAGGTCACACACACCTAATTCTGATGCTCCACAGTGTCAGTGATTCCAGAGCCAGTGCTGTGCACTCCTGCAGGTCCTGGAGGGTCAGCTGCATGTTCCCCCTGACTGGACAGCCCTACAGGCGGGGCTGAGGACAGCCAAGGTGCAGCAAGAGCACCAGTTCTGGACCTGGTGGGTCGTACCAATGCAGGCACTTCAGGAGAGTGAAGAACAAGAACCTCAGGGCAGCTGAGGCAGGCAGAACAGAACAGGCCACCTCTGTAGGAAATAGGGGTCAGAGACAAGGCAGGCTGGACATGAGAAGATCTTAATCAGTAATGACTACTGCAGCAGGGAAAGTCCAGCGTGAACTGGGCTCAGCTTTGACTTGGGCAGAGGTCACTGGGAGAAAAAGGGATCCATGTGGAGGTGAGCAGAGCTCCCTGGAGTCTTGGAAGGGAAGGAAGCAGGATCCTGGGAAGGAAGGGTAGTCTCTGGGCAAGGCATCTGGACTGTCTACAGAAGTCAGGCTGCACTCAGTCGGGCTCATGCCCTCCCATGGGGAACGGTGGGTCCTCTCTTTGGGTGTCGGTTGGAACAAGCAACAGATTTTGGGGGCAGCCTTGAGCTTCCTCAGCAGGTAGACAGTGGGGGCTGGGGTCATCTAGGGACATGCCACTGAACTGTGGCCAAGGCTGAGTTAGGAGGAGGGCTCAGAGGAGCCTGAAGTTAGTTTGGGAAGGAGGGATCTTCGTTGTTGGCACACTAATTTCACCACCTCCCTGAACAGCAGGGACTGATGCTGTGCTCCAGTGGCCATCATCATGGATGGTAAGTGTCAGCCCAAGATAATTTGTGGGCCACTTTGGTCTATGTGGTATGTCTTGGACCAACATGCTGTCACACGGCGTATGACCATATCTGTGCTAGGTGTGTATGTGAATTCATACATTACCCTTTTTTCCTCATATGCCATCCATTTATAATGATTAGTGTTGGTTTTCTCCTCTGCCTCTTTCTATTACAGAGGGATCGGAGCCAAAGACATTTCTGTAGTCCTCTGGGTCCTTTATTCTATGCTTAACTCATTCCAATTCAATTTAATAAGTAAATTCTGCCAAAAGCATTGTATGCTGAAAGAAAAGTCACAATTATTTGACAAAGGGATCAGTCTAGGGGAAGTTGGACTGATGGAAAACTGAGGCTGAGGTGACCCCAGATCCACCCAGGGGAAATCGAGAGACCTCCTTCTGGTCTCCTTGATGTCTGTGTGTTGCATGGTTGAGAACCATTGATATCCTTTGGAAGAGGAAACTTTCAAAGGTGCTGCACATGACCACAGACCCGGCTCCTGGCTGGGAGATTCTGGAGGAGAAAGAGTGCATCTGTCCCATTGCTGCCTCACCCCCAGCAAGTCACAGGGGCCTGCAAACAAATGGGACTCCACCAGAGTCTATTTCACAGGCCTCCTAAATGGAGTTCTTCCAGTGGAGGGCTCAGCCCGGTGGATGCCATTGGTGGGCTGGAGGGTGAGTGGGCCCCACCTGGCCCCACCTGCCTCCCCCACTTCGGATGTGATCCATGTCATAATGGTACTTGTCTTCTAGAGCAAGCTGAGGATCTCTTGAGATAATCCACATAAAAGCTCCTAGGTTTGATAAACACTAAAACTTGGATATTTTTATTTCTTCTATAAAAAGAAAAACAAACCAGTTATTTATTTAGTCTATGAAGTAAAATAATCGGGATGAAATGCAGAAACATGGTCCTGCACTACGTAATACTTGTGGGATATTATTTTATCACTTCATTTTTCAGCGATTGAGTTGGGAAATAGATTTTGATTTTAAAATGTTCTGGTTTTCCTCTGAAAGGTCTCGCACATTTCTGTGTCGTAGCACACTGGCAGTTCTTTTCTCCTAATCAAGTAGACAGAAAGCCTGAGTCCATTTCTGGGACAGGGAAAGCGTGTGTCCCTGTTGTCTTCTCCTCGAGGCTGCTGGGTCCCTGCCCAGCCTTGGGTACTCTGAAGCTCGCAGAGCTGACACCACTGCCTGGCAGGCGCAAACCATCCCACCCTCAGCTGTTGCTCCAGAGGATTCCACGGTAGGGTGCAGTGGGGGGAGATTCAGAGTTGCATGTTGACTTGAAGGAGGGTCCCCAAAGAATGCAGAATGGGAACCTTCACACTCTGAGCCTGCAGCCTTCCCATGTGCACCCTGATTGACAGGGGGTCAGAGCTCTGCTGCTTAGAGTCCCTGAGCCCCCACCAACATCCAGAAACCTGCCTGCCCAGGTTCTAGGGCCCTGGGTTGGGTCACTGTGAAGCCACAGGGTCACCAGCCAGAAGGAATGGCCCTAAATGGTCAATCTCTGTGGGGGTGGGGATGGGAAGTCCACGGACCCCCTTGTGAGGGAGAGTTGATCTTCATGTGTCTGTGTCTGCTGGCGTGGGCCCGCTGGGGCTTCCTGGGCATGAGAAGTTTGCAGTTGCTCCTCTGGGATGGAGGAAGCCAACACAGGCCCCCATCTCCCTCCTCCTCCTCCTGACATCACAGCAGACAAGCAGCCTGAAGCCCTCCCCTGGCCCCCTGCCCCTGCCCTATTTTAGTGTGAGTCAGGCATTTTTATCCCTTGCTTTTGAAACAGGAATTATAAATCACACAACTAGTTACTTCCTTTATGTTTGTCAGCTTATCTAAATGGACTGGCTCTTATGTCATTTATCTCCCATATCTAGTTTTTTAAGCACAAACACTGATAGCAAACCTTCCTGGACGAGGGATTGACTGCAAGAGGAAATGCCTTCCAGATGGGGAAGGGCTGCTCTGGGCCCTCCAGTCTTCGTCTAGGGGTGCACAGTGACAGTGTGGGCAGACACTGGGATGAAGTGCTGTTTTAGCCTCTCAGGAATCCATGAAGACGGGCCACGTGTCCGCTTGATGTTGGTTTGACCACGTTACTTTTTTCGTGCAGAGTTGTTCCTTCCACAACAGAGATACCCAGGCCAGGAACTGTGTCCTCGGGCTGCACACTGAAGAAATTGAACGTAGATTCAGCTGGATAATCCTATTACTAACATTCTCTTATAGCAATGCTTTCAGTCACAGGGGGGGGTGATTTTAACTTTTGGTTTTTTTAGGGGGAGATAGGGGTTGCTGAGGATTGAACCCAGAGGTGCTTTACCATGAGATACATTCCCAGCCCTTTTTAATTTTTATTCATTTATTTATTTTTTCATTTGAGACAGCTAAGCTGACTTCAGACTGGCAATTCTCCTGCCTCAGTCTCCTGGGCTGCTGGGATTTAAAAAAAGTTTACTCCTTCTTTTCTTTTCGTTTCCTTTCCTTTCATTTTATTTATTTTCCTTTCTTTACCTCTTCTGTCTCTTTTAAACATGAGTCTGTAAATACTAACCACCCAGCAGCTTGCTGGTTGCCACGGCAATGAAGGAAACCTGACCACTTAGGTGGCATCTACACAGGAAGAGGTCAGCAGGCAGGAATGCCAAGGCTATCAGCTGGGGTCATTTAACTGTGCCTTGGAAACTTAAGATACTTATTTTGGGAGGAAACTTAGCTGGTTACTTAGGTTAAATATTTTAATCTCTCATAATATTTTCATTATTTTGGCCTCCAGACCCCAGTGTGGTTGACACCAAAATTCACTCGGTCTTCCTATAATCAGTATAACCCTACCCTAGTAATTGAAACTGTGGCATATGCTTCTGATATTTAGGAATATAAAATAAGCTGACAGAGATAGAGAGATAGATGGTAGTTTACACTAGATAAACTAGATGGAGGAGAGATAGATATTCAAGAGATGAATGGTAGACGATAAATAGAAAGTAGATGGTAGATAGGTAAATGGATAATAGATTACAGATGAATTAATGAAAGATAAGTATGTAGAATGCAAGATAGGTGTTCTAGTCGACTTTTTTATTGCAGTGACTAAAAGACCTGACAAGAACAATTTTAGAGGAGGAAAAGTTTGGAACTCAGGGTTTCAGAGGTCATAGTCTATAGATGGCCAACTCAGAATATCAAGTGGAAGGGTGTGGCAGAGGAAAACAGCTCAGACATGACATCAGGAAGCACAGAGTGCTCTTGTTCACAAGAGACAGAATATCAATCCCCAAAATATGCCACCAGGGACCCATCTCCTCCAGCCACATTCCACTCGCCTATAGTTACCACCCAGTAAATCCCTATCAGGGGGTTAAAGCATTGATTGGGTTTAGGATCTCAACCCTAAACTTTGTTGCATTGTCTCACACGTTCACTTTTGGGAGACACCTCATGTCTAAACTATAAAAATAGAATAGATGATTGATAGATAATAGATTGATAGGTAATGGATAGATGAGAGACACATGGATGGTGGATATAAAAGATGAGAGGTGATGGATGGATGGATAGATAGATGGAAATATTAACTGGGCCACACTCCAAGCCTGCGCTCTCTCCACACACTCCGTGAGTGTATACTCCTAATGCTTCTTTAAGTATCCCTTAAAGATGGGAGCTTCCCTCAGAATTAGCAGCCTGCGGGAAGAATGAGACACACTGTTTTTGGATACCACCAGACACCATTGCCTTATCCTCTGACCCATGAATTATGTAGGATTGCAGTTCTGCACTTCAAATGTATGGAGGCTTCGGGGTCAGTTTTTTTTTTAATATTTATTTTTTAGTTTTTGGCAGACACAACATCTTTGTATGTGGTGCTGAGGATCGAACCGGGGCCGCCCCGAACGCATGCCAGGTGAGCGTGCTACCGCTTGAGCCACATCCCCAGCCCCATATTTTTTCTTTTTTTTTTAAACAAACATTTTTTTTGTTTTTGCTTTGAAATGCCACCTTTATTTTTTATTTTTTTTAATTTTTTTTATTGGTTGTTCACAACATTACAAAGCTCTTGACATATCATATTTCATACATTAGATTGAAGTGGGTTATGAACTCCCAATTTTACCCCAAATGCAGATTGCAGAATCACATCGGTTACACATCCACAATTTTACATAATGCCCTATTAGTAATTGTTGTATTCTGCTACCTTTCCTATCCCCTACTATCCCCCCTCCCCTCCCCTCCCATCTTCTCTCTCTACCCCATCTACTGTAATTCATTTCTCTCCTTGTTTATTTTCCCATTCCCCTCACAACCTCTTATATGTAATTTTGTATAGCAATGAGGGTCTCCCTTCATTTCCATACAATTTCCCTTTTCTCTCCCTTTCCCTCCCATCTCATGTCTCTGTTTAATGTTAATCTTTTCTTCCTGCTCTTCCTTCCTGCTCTGTTCATAGATGCTCTCATTATATCAAAGAAGACATTTGGTATTTGTTTTTTAGGGATTGGATAGCTTCACTAAGCATAATCTGCTCTAGTGCCATCCATTTCCCTGCAAATTCTATGATTTTGTCATTTTTTATTGCTGCATAGTACTCCATTGTGTATAGATGCCACATTTTTTAATCCATTCATCTATTGAAGGGCATCTGGGTTGGTTCCACAGTCTAGCTATTGTGAATTGTGCTGCTATGAACATCGATGTGGCAGTATCCCTGTAGCATGCTCTTTTAAGTTCTTCAGGGAATAGTCCGAGAAGGGCAATAGCAGGGTCAAATGGTGGTTCCATTCCCAGCTTTCCCAGGAATCTCCAAACTGCTTTCCAAATTGGCCGCACCAATTTGCAGTCCCACCAGCAATGTACAAGTGTACCCTTTTCTCCACATCCTCGCCAGCATTTGTTGTTGTTTGACTTCATAGTGGCTGCCAATCTTACTGGAGTGAGATGGTATCTTAGGGTGGTTTTGATTTGCATTTCTCTGACTGCTAGAGATGGTGAGCATTTTTTCATGTACTTGTTGATTGATTGTATATCCTCCTCTGAGAAGTGTCTGTTCAGGTCCTTGGCCCATTTGTTGATTGGGTTATTTATTATATTATTGTCTAATTTTTTGAGTTCTTTGTATACTCTGGATATTAGGGCTCTATCTGAAGTGTGAGGAGTAAAAATTTGTTCCCAGGATGTAGTCTCCCTATTTACCTCTCTTATTGTTTCTCTTGCTGAGAAAAAACTTTTTAGTTTGAGTAAGTCCCATTTGTTGATTCTTGTTATTAACTCTTGTGCTATGGGTGTCCTATTAAGGAATTTGGAGCCCGACCCCACAATATGTAGATCGGAGCCAACTTTTTCTTCTATCAGATGCCGTGTCTCTGATTTGATATCAAGCTCCTTGATCCATTTTGAGTTAACTTTTGTGCATGGCGAGAGAAAGGGATTCAGTTTCATTTTGTTGCATATGGATTTCCAGTTTTCCCAACACCATTTGTTGAAGATGCTATCGTTTCTCCATTGCATGTTTTTAGATCCTTTATCGAATATAAGATAGTTGTAACTTTGTGGAGTAGTCTCTGTGTCCTCTATTCTATACCATTGGTCCACCCGCCTGTTTTGGTACCAGTACCACGCTGTTTTTGTCACTATTGCTCTGTAATATAGTTTGAAATCTGGTATCGCTATACCACCTGATTCACACTTCCTGCTTAGAATTGCTTTTGCTATTCTGGGTCTTTTATTTTTCCATATGAATTTCATGATTGCTTTATCTATTTCTACAAGAAATGCC
Source organism: Spermophilus citellus (assembly GCF_964194105.1). NCBI lineage: Eukaryota > Metazoa > Chordata > Mammalia > Rodentia > Sciuridae > Spermophilus > Spermophilus citellus. The sequence goes on along the minus strand of NC_138182.1, from coordinate 284,430,517 downwards.
ATTGGGATTTTGATTGGCATTGCATTAAACCTATAGAGAACTTTTGGTAATATCGCCATTTTGATAATGTTAGTTCTGCCTATCCATGAACAGGGTATATTTTTCCATCTTCTAAGATCTTTTTCTACTTCTCTCTTTAGGGTTCTGTAGTTTTCCTTGTATAAATCTTTCACCTCTTTTGTTAGGTTGATTCCCAACTATTTTATTTTTTTTGAGGATATTGTGAATGGAGTGTTTTTCCTCATTTCCATTTCAGAAGTTTTGTCGCTGATATACAGAAATGCCTTTGATTTATGCGTGTTGATTTTATATCCTGCTACTTTGCTGAATTCATTTATTAGTTCTAGTAGTTTCTTTGTAGACCCTTTTGGGTCTGTTAAGTATATTATCATGTCATCCGCAAATAGCGATAATTTAAGTTCTTCTTTTCCTATTTTTATGCCTTTAATTTCTTTCGTCTGTCTAATTGCTCTGGCCAGTGTTTCGAGAACTATATTGAATAGAAGTGGTGATAGAGGGCATCCCTGTCTTATTCCAGATTTTAGAGGGAATGCCTTCAACTTTTGTCCATTCAGAATGATGCTAGCCTGAGGCTTAGCATAGATAGCTTTTACAATGTCAAGGTAAGTTCCTGTTATCCCTAGTTTTTCTAATGTTTTGAACATAAAGGGATGCTGTACTTTGTCAAATGCTTTCTCTGCGTCTATCGAGATGATCATATGGTTCTTATCTTTAAGTCTATTGATGTGGTGAATAACATTTATTGATTTCCGTATATTGAACCATCCTTGCATCCCAGGGATGAATCCTAATTGATCATGGTGCACAATTTTTTTGATGTGTTTTTGTATTCGATTCGCCAGAATTTTATTGAGGATTTTTGCATCTAGGTTCATTAGAGATATTGGTCTGTAGTTTTCTTTCTTTGAGGTGTCTTTGTCTGGTTTCGGAATCAGGGTGATGTTGGCCTCATAGAATGAATTTGGAAGAGCTCCCTTTTTTTCTATTTCCTGAAATACCTTGAAAAGTATTGGTATTAATTCTTCTTTAAAGGTTTTGTAAAACTCCGCTGTATACCCATCCGGTCCTGGGCTTTTCTTGGTTGGTAGTCTTTTGATGGCTTCTTCAATTTCATCCATTGATATTGGTCTGTTCAAATTGTGTGTATCCTCCTGACTCAGTCTGGGCAAATCATATGACTTAAGAAATTTATCGATGTCTTCACTATCTTCTATTTTATTGGAATATAGGTTTTCAAAATAATTTCTAATTGTCTTCTGTATTTCTGTAGCATCTGTTGTGATATTGCCTTTTTCATCCCGTATGTTAGTAATTTGAGTTCTCTCTCTTCTTCTCTTCGTTAGCATGGCTAAAGGTCTGTCGATCTTATTTATTTTTTTGAAGAACCAACTTTTAGTTTTGTTAATTTTTTCAATAGTTTCTTTTGTTTCAATTTCATTGATTTCCGCTCTGATTTTAATTATTTCTTGCCTTCTGCTACATTTGCTGTTGTTTTGCTCTTCCTTTTCTAGGGCTCTGAGATGAAGTGTGAGCTCATTTATTTGTTGTTTTTTTCTTTTTTTGAGGAATGACCACCAGGCGATGAATTTTCCTCTTAAAACTGCTTTCATTGTGTCCCATAGATTCCGATATGTTGTGTCTGTATTTTCATTTATCTCTAAGAATTTTTTGATTTCCTCCTTTATGTCTTCTGTTACCCATTGATCATTCAGTAACATATTGTTCATTTTCCATGTGATGTAGGATTTTTCCTTCCTTCTTTTATCATTGATTTCCAGTTTCATTCCATTATGATCAGATAAAATGCATGGTATTATCTCCACCCCTTTATATTTACTGAGGGTTGCCCTATGGCATAATATATGGTCTATTTTTGAGAAGGATCCATGTGCTGCTGAGAAAAAAGTATATCCATTTGATGATGGTTGATATATTCTATATATGTCAGTTAATTCTAGGTTATTGATTGTGATATTGAGTTCTATAGTTTCTTTATTCAACTTTTGTTTGGAGGATCTGTCCAATGGTGAGAGAGGTGTGTTGAAGTCACCCATAATTATTGTGTTGCGGTCTATTTGATTCTTGAACTTGAGGAGAATTTGTTTTATGAATGTCGCAGCACCATTATTTGGTGCAAAAATATTGATAATTGTTATGTCTTGTTGGTGAATGGTTCCTTTTAACAGTATATAATGTCCTTCTTTATCCCTTTTGATTAACTTAGTCTTGAAGTCGATTTTATTCGATATGAGGATGGCCACCCCTGCTTGCTTACGAGGACCGTGTGCATGGTATATTTATTCCCATCCTTTCACCTTCAGCCTGTGTATGTCTTTTCCAGTCAGATGTGTCTCCTGGAGGCAGCATATTGTTGGATTTGTTTTTTTAATCCATGATACCAGCCTATGTCACTTTATTGGAGAGTTTAAGCCATTAACATTCAGAGTTACTATTGATATATGGTTTGTACTTCCATCCATGTTTGATTATTTATCCTTTTTTAAAAAAATTTAGTTTGTTTCTCCATGATTATCTTTCCCCTCTCCCTCTGTCTTTACCGAGGCACTTCCCACTAATGGTTTTGGTTATTGTTTTTCATTTCTTCCTCATGTAGTGTTTTGCTCAAAATGCCTTGCAATGCTGGTTTTCTGGCTTCAAATTCTTTTAACTTTTGTTTATCATGAAAGATTTTTATTTCGTTGTCATACCTGAAGATTAATTTTGCTGGATACAGAATTCTTGGTTGGCTTCCATTGTCTTTCAGTGTTTGAAATACATTGTTCCATGACCTTCTTGCTTTCAGTGTCTGTGATGAAAAATCCATTGTTAACCTTATTGGTTTACCCCTGAATGTAATCTGTCTCCTTTCTCTTGTAGTTTTTAATGTTTTCTCTTTGTTCTGTATATTGGATATCTTCATAACGATGTGTCTTGGCATTGGTCTACTGTGATTTTGTGTGCTCGGTGTCCTGTATGCATCTTCAATTTGTATATCTGTTTCCATTTTTATTTCTGGAAAGTTTTCTGTAATTATTTCATTCAGCAGGTTACTCATTCCCTTGGTTTGAATCTCTGTACCTTCTTCTATCCCGATGACTGGTAAGTTTGTTTTTTTTATGTTATCCCATAACTCTTGGATGTTTTTCTCGTGATTTTTGACCAGCCTTTCTGAGTTGGCTAGACTCTTTTCAAGATGATATATTTTGTCTTCATTATCTGACGTTCTGGCTTCTACTTGCTCCACTCTGTTAGTGATACTCTCAATTGAGTTTTTAATTTGGTTTATCGTTTCCTTCATTTCTAGAATTATTGTTTGATTCTTTTTTATAATCTCTATCTCCTGATAAAGATGCTTATCTTCTTCTTTTATCTGTTTATGAAATTCATTCTCAATGTGTTCTTTCACTGCTTGAATTTGCTGTCTTGTATCCTCTTTAAGGTTCCATTCCATCTGTCTAAGGTGTTCCTTGAGTTCTTTATTTGACCATTTTTCTGATGACTCTAGGTCCTCCTGAATATTTAGGCTGTCCTGCATTGTTTGTACTCCTTTTCTTCCTTGCTTTTTGAAGCTGCTCATGTTACTTCTTGTTCTGTTTGACTGCTGAGTTACTGTTTACTCCTATAAATTTATTTGATGCTTGGGAGGAAAGGTATTAGAAGGGAAGGGAAGAAGTCACTAAAGAGAATGAGAGTAAGCAGGTAGAATTCAAGGAAGGGAGGATAAGATAATTGAAAAGAAATGAAAAGACAAAAGAAGAAAAAAATAGGAAATAAAAAAGGAAAAAAAATTTAAAAAAAAATTAAATTAAAATTAGAAGAAAAAAAATTTTAAAAAATTGTAAAAAAAAATTTAAAAAAACAACAAGAAAGAAAAATGAAAATGAAAGAAAAACCCAAATCAGAAAAAAAGAGAAAAGAAAAAATAAAATAAAAAACTAATAAATGCAGTCTTAGAGTTTGATTAACTTCTCTTCCAGTAGGTGGCGCTGTGCCCACCAGGCCAAGTTTCTCCTGTCAATACGTGGGAACCAATCACTGTGCAGCAGCTCTTCCTCCCAGACTGGGCGAGTCTCCAATCCTGAGTGCCTAGGGCCTCCTCTTGTGTCTAGTCACTTCCCACTTTTCCTCTAGCCAGGCCCCACTCACGGGTGCCGCTCACCACAATACTGGCTACACGCCAGGTCTGCTGCTCCCGGGAGCCCTGTTTTCATGAACGACTGGGCACACTCTTCCAGTTTGCCATTCCCTCAGACCCTAAGTTTGTAGAGCTTGGGGCTGAGAATCCTCAGCGAATTTTACTTGCCCTCCGGTAGCCACGCCCCCGGTAGCTGGTGCAAGAGACCTCAGCTGTCAGCACTGGTGGGAGCGGTAGTTCCGCACCACGTCTGATTCCCTCGGGCTGGCTATCGTGCTCACGGGAGAGCTGGGAGGGGCCCTCACGGGAGAGCTGGGAGGGGCCCTTAAGGTTTCCCCGATGTGTGGAGAGGGAAGGCTAGGGAATTACACACCTGTAGCCGCAGGTTTCAATGAGGTTATCTCCTGTGCTGCAGTCTGCTGACGTCAGTTCTCTGCCATGGTGGTATCTCTTGCAAATGGTGACAGTTCGTTTCCCTTTGCCGGGCGACCAATGCAACGGGTGGGTCCTGACTGTCTCTCCCAAGCCCCGTTTCAAACCTGTGGCCACTACCTATGAAGGCTCGGTAGGCATTTACCTCCGTAGGATGAGAAGGGCTGACCAGTTGTTTCAGCCGGATGGATTAGTGCTGAGTCACAGCTGTTTGTCTGGGGGAAGCAGGTGAACGGGAGCTTGAATTCAGCCGATCCGGGCTCAGTGTGTGTTCTGAGAGGCCCAGACTGTTCGCCCCAGATCCACGTCAGCTCAGCATTGCCTAGTGATCCTGAGCAAACAGATTTAGGTTGTTTACAACTCCCTATGCCTTTACAGCTGAGGAGGTCAGAGACTTGATCTCTCCGAGCCCACCGCCATGTTGGAATAAAACCCGGGGTCAGTTTTTGTTGTTGTTTTAATCTCAAGTGCTCTTACATTGAGATCAAAGAAAATCATCTATTTTTGGCCCTTTTGAGATTTCTTTACATATTACGAATAGGCATTTTTATAAATGTGTGTTTTGTGCTGGAATTAAGATATTTATGGGACAATTAAATCCAATTCCTTAGGTAATTATATAAACCCATTATGTTCTAATTTTTTTCTGCTTTTATATCTATTGCTGAGTGACTTGTTTTAAAATCACAGGATTTGGTTTTTTTCAGCCTTTCCTATTACTTTTCCTCTTAGTTGACTTCACACCTCCACTTTGTGTTGTGAGACAGGGCCTGGTTTCAGCATGAATTGCTCCTTTATTGTTACGTAATGACCATCCTTATCTCTAATATTGTTTTCACCTCACAGTCGATTTTGTTTGAAGTTAACGCTTTGTCATCAGATTCCACTTCTCTTTCTTTCCTTCCTGTTTCATATTTATTAATTCTATTTATTCTCACATTTTCGTGTTAAGAGCACTCCTGCATGATTATCATAAGACTCTAGAAATAAGCAACCTAGGTCAAGAGCTGGGGAGGTGGCCTGTGTGGCTGTGCCCTGCTGGAGAAGCTGTGAGCAGCCGATGAGGGGCCCCAGGTGCTACCTGTGGGTGGACAGGGCAGGGTCGAGGAGGGAGAGGGAAGGTGGCCAAGTGTTGAGAAGTATTTTACTGACCATTTCTTTTTGTCTGTGAAAACAGCATAGTCACCTGCTTTGAGTGACAGTGGGGAGGACCTGGTTCTCAGAGTAGGAAGGAGAAAGCTTAGGCAGTGACCTGACCACATGGCAAACCGCTGGGCCCACTTGCAAAGCAAATAAAGCCCAGAGTATCTTGTTTCAGTGACTGAGAATAAAAATGTGTCTATACAGGCACCAGCTGGCAGGTAAGGGAACCCCTCATGGTCACATGTGCATCCCACCAAAGCACTCAGAGATCTATTCAGATATTGGTTGGTGCTCAGTTCACTAATCAAGGAAAGAAAGGTCTGTTTTAGTCAGCTTTCTGTTGCTGTGACCAAAAGACGAGAAAAATGAAGAGGACAGGTTTGTTTTGGCTCCCAGTTTCAGGAGTCCAGCCCATAGATGGTGGACTCCATAGTTCTGGCCCAAGATGAGGCAGAACATCATGGCAGAAGGGCACAGAGGAAGAGAGCCTCTCAGGACATGGTGACCAGGAAGCAGAGAGAGAGAGAGACTTTGAAGACCAGTGACAAACTATACACCCTAAAGTCACTTCATTAGTGACCTACCTCCTCAGCCACATCCCACCTGCCTACAGTTACTGCCCAATTAATCCACATCAGTGTATTAATCCACAGATTAGGTTGCACTTTTCATAATCAAATCATTCCACCTCTGAACATTCTTGCATTTGAAAGGTTTCCTTGGGCCTTGTATTAATGAAGTGCATTTTTTCCAGCCTGGAGACCAAATCTGAGCAAACCAGTGCTTGGCTTGTGGCTCCAAGGTAGAGGTGACCATGCACCCACTGCTGGAGGGAGCTTTTGCTGGTCCAGGCACCCCTCCTTGGGGGCTTTCTCAGGGTGACTGAGGAAGTACCCAGATGCTCTGTCCTTCCAGGCATACCCAGAGCCCAGCATGTGAAAGGACAGGGAGGAACCACACTTCTAGGGGTATCTGGTGGGGAAACTCTTTGTCTGCATTAAAACCCAAGCTGTTCTGAGGACTGTTTCAGGAGCCATAACTGGACAGTCAAGTGAAACATGGGGTCTGTCTGCAGTCAGAGCTTCCAACAGCTCATCCTACAGGATGGAGATACATGTTTTTCATATTGTGTTGTAAGAAAAGCAAGGCTTAGGGGAGGGAGGAGGGAGGCTATTGTATGAATACTGAACATTGAACAAATGTTTTCAATTATTCCGTCAGTTCAGAATTGGCTACTCAAAACTTTCACAATGCTAGGTGCCACCTGAAAGAGATGTTGGTCATTAGCCTGTCTCCCAGCCAGCCATGTATGACAAGTGTTCTTACACAGGGCAGTGGGTAGCAGCCACACAGGGACTGCTCAGCAGTTGATGTCAACTCTTGGTGTCCTTTGTAGTTAGTCCCTGCCCAAGCCATGTTTAGGGGGGTCAAATGTTCTGAACGTCACCCTAGCAAAATCCCATACTCATTCAATGGTGCAGCTCAAGAAATCAAAACATGTGACCAAACTTAAAAATGTAAGGACTGAAAAATAAGGAAATAAGCACTTCAAATCCCCATCTTGTGGAAATGTATCGCTATCCTCTAGAGCGTGATTGGATAACACATTTTCATGTTGTGGTTTAACTATAAATCATTCTATTATACTTAATGGGAATAAGTGACTTTCACTCAGTGAAACATGGTATTTTCAGGTAGTGTTTAGATCTGATGGAAAAAAAATGTACAAATTCTAGAGTTTGTAAGTTTAGGGTGGCAAGTAATAGTTCCTGTGAGCCAACTGTACTGTTGCTCAGACACGTTCTTGAGTGTGGACAGTAGCCCCACTCAGGCCATGATACTTGGTATCATGTGGCATTGCAACAAACTTGGCTTTTTAAAGGAGAATATGTTAAAAGATTGTCTCTTCTTTCCTGTTCGTTTTTCTCTTTTTAATCTTTTTTGTTCAAGGTCTTAACCTTGGACAAAACTCCTGCTTGTCCTCTTCAAGATCAAGGGCTTCCTCCTGCAGCTCTCCAGGAACTCAGAAGTCAGCTGGAAGTTGGGAAGCCAGGAGGGCCCCACCTTTAGCGCCCCCTATAGGGAGCAGCATGTTGGAATGAGCCCAGCAGAGTGTGGGGAGTGGGTAGAAAGGGTCACCACAGTGGTCCCTTCAAGTATGGCAGCTCCCGGCATCTGTACCTGCACCAGGCCCTGCTTCCATCCATCTCTGTAGCAATGCTTGCTAAGGGAAGGGCTTTGACCCGCAGAGCGTGCAGAATTTCTCTAAGGTTTTAGACCAACTTACAAGGGGTGCCTCTAGCTTTTCTATGAAAAGTACCTGTATCATTTTGGAAGAAAAATCATTTTCCTATCATAACCATCCTTTATGTTATCACTCCACCCCACCCAACTCCAGTTCCACCTGGAGGGCCTGGGGAGGGCAGGTGCTGGCCACATCCCACCCACAACCCAAGCATACCAGACTCTCCAGCCTCTCCCCGAGCCTCACTGCCCGTGCCACCTACATCCTGGCGCTGGGGTCTCTACCAGTCCAGATGGTGTCTTGGATGCCAGGCCTTGCCTTGTTGGCCACACCATATCTGGAAACACCTCCCCTCCCTGGGTTGGTTTTCTCAGACTTCCCAGTGGCAATTTGAGAATACAGTTGTGGGGCAGAGCCCCCCCCCCGGAGTTTCGTGGGCAGGACACTGTGGTGCACTTCCCTGATGCGGCTGCCCAGGAGCTGGCTGTTGTTCTGTTACGAGGCCTTCAGTTATGAGGGTCGGTGCATTTCCCGGCAGTCCTTGGGGAAGCTTAGGGTGGCCTCTTTACCCCCATGTCTCTGATGAGCTTTGATGTGCTTTACATGGCATGGTATTTCCACTCAGTGTGCTGAGTCCACAGTGATACCTTTCAATTTGGGGAAAACATTTTATTAATATTCCCTTCATTCTTCATATTCTTTGCCTTCTGAATGCACATATTCAACTAGTATTTTCACTTCCTTATGTTTTCTTTTTATTGAGACAGACTATTCACACATCTATAGGTGCTTTAGGTAATTTCATAAATGTATATGCAATTATCAAATCAGGGTAACAAGCACTTCTGTCTCTTCAAGCATTAATCATTTCTCTGAGGTGTAAATTTTGTACTCTTCTAGTCATTTTGAAATCCGTGAGACAGTTTTCACCAACAGTCCCCTACTGTGCCGAAGAGGAACGGCACGTTTCCATGGCTGGAGTGTGGGCTTGCTCCAACCCCCAGTGGTCCTCAACCCTGCAGGCAGGCTGGGGCTGAGTCACCAGGACATACTGGTCCCACACCCTCCGTGCTGAGTCAGGCTGTCACTGGGGGACCCCAGCCAGCAGGACAGCTGGGCAGAGCTGCTTCTGTTTCTGCTCTGTCACCTCTGACATCCTTGAAGCAGGGATCACCTGCTTCTCCAGAGAAGGACCCTGTGTTGGAGCCAAGGGTGCTGGAGATCCTGGGTGGGGGCAGCTGGTGCGTGTGCCCAGCCCTTGAGCACAGAAGGGACGAAAGGGAAGATGCAGGAAGTCTCAGAGCCACCACCCTGACACCTCTCACTGGAGTCCTCAAGTCGGTCCCTCTAGACACATGTTCCTCCTGGCCCTCATTACCAGTTAATAAGTAAAGGCAGTAAGGCAGCAAAGAGACAAACATGGGTGTTGTTACAGTCAGCTTTTTGCCACTGTGACTTAAAGACTCAATCAGCACAGCTCTGGAGGAAAGGTTTATTTGAGGCTCACAGTTTCAGAGGTCGCAGTCCATTGACAACCGGCTCCATCCCTCAGGTCTCCAGGCGAGGCAGAACAACACGGCAGAAGAATGTGGCAGAGGGAAGCAGCTCACACCATGATCAGGCAGCAGAGAGACAGAGATCTCCATTTGATAGATACAAAATATACACCCAAAGCCACGCCCCCAATGCCCACCTCCTCCAGCCACACCCCACGCACCTCCAGTTGCCCTCAGTTAATCCCATCAGGGGATAATGCACTGATTGGGCTCTTACAACTGAATTATTTTCCCCTCTGAACCCTCTCGCCTTGCCTCACATGTGAGCTTTTGGGGGACACCTTACACCCAAACCATAGCAGGTGTTAATTCTGCCACATTTGACTAAAAGACCTGTATCTGTTTTGCTTAGAGCAACAACTAATGGCTCATGACACACTGTAAAAAGGTAGACACTTTTGGAACAGCAATTATGATAATTAGCAGTAATGAATGGATGCAAAAACATTTGGATTATAGCACAGTTATTGGAAATACATATAATCTAAGATTAAATCTGTCCACAAGAAGAGAAAGTAAATTAATCCTAGGGAGACCCACTTATCCTAGATTTCTTGGAACCTTCCTGAGTTCAAAGTTGGAATTCCCGTTCCTGGAGAGCCCCTTAGTCCCAGGCAAACCAGGCCAAGAGGTCACTCCCCCAGCACCTGTTGGTCAGGTTCGCTGTTTATCACGTGGAGCCCTCAGCTCCTCCAAGTTTAGGTTCTTAATTTTGATGGTCTTGTTCTTAGAGGAGTTGGCCATGAATTTCGTAAGCCCCTAGCCCCACAAAACTAGAATCCATATAAATGATGATCTAATGATAAAATAACAGAACCAGCTTTTACCTAATGCTTGAAAAAATGAAAAGCTAACTCTCAATTCTCGCAGTAACCCACTCAGTAGACACTGCTATCATCCCCACGGTATAGATTGAGAGACTGAGGCAGATGGGCACCCAAAGGAGTATCGTGAGAAAAACATCAGGCCAGGCTTGAAGCACACTATTGGACAGATGAGCAAGCTTTTAGTGAATTCATGCAAAAGTGAATTTCAAAGCTCCTTATCTTCACCTTATTAATTTTTTGCATGTGTATGTATTAGGAAATTGCATATACAATACATGTGTCTGTTAAAAATTGATAATGCATGTTTCTATGTGCATATGTAAGATATGAATACTGGACATTCCTATAGGAAGGGTGAACTATGTCCCCCTTTGCCCAGGGAGGATGGAGCTCACGTTTGCCTGTTGTCCTATTATTCAGGAGTGGCTCCCCTCCCACCAAGGTGTCCTGGTTCGGTTGATAAATGATGTGGTCCCTCAGTGCCTGGCCCTCTTTGGATAATCGCTCATGGAAGTTTGCCCAGGCACCTGACAGGCAAACTGTGCGGCTGTAACATAACATTTTTTGTTATGTAATCCTAACCCTAACCCTAACCCTAACCCGTCCTTATAGGGAAGGCTCCCAAAGTGAAGAAAAAGTTAGGTTTGGTGCTGTCACGCCAAGGGAGCCCACCAGCTCCTGTCTGTGAGGCTGGTTTTCACCTAAATGGTGTCAGGAGGGTGTTTCCTAGCCAGCTATCAAAATGCCCAAGTGCCGTCATGCTCCAAGGACGTGGTGGGGGATGCCACTTCTCTGGGAATGTTAGTAACATGTTACCCAGCAGCAGCTCAAGAGGCCCCAAGCTCTTCTCATTTCCGGACATGGTGGGCTTCAGCAGGCTCTCCCAGGGGCTGTTTGGGTATTTAATTATGCATTCTCTTGGGAAGACGGGGTTCACAGAGCTATCACCAGGCCTATCCTTTCTTCAGACCTGAAGTTTGGGACGCGACTTGCTCTGTCCTTTCCTCGGGTGAGAGAGGTGGGGGTACTGTGCAGGCCTTTTGGGCATCTCTAAATGAGCTTCATGCCTGCTTCCTGGTCCCCTTTCCCCATGGACGTTGCTTTCCATATCCTTTCCCACACTCCCCCGCCCCCTTCAAGAAACTTGTTCTGAAATCTCTCAGTTGTCCTCCTAAGACTGCGTCCTCTAGAAATGCAAGGCTCGACCTCCTGGCCTCTTCATTCCGTTATGAAGACTGGGTCCCACAACAGAGAATCTCTAGGAGGTAACACAGAAAATTTGTTTATGTCCCTATTATGAGTTTTTGCTTCTTAAAAATTCATATTTATTAATTGTAACTTCACTGACTTAAAAAAATTCCGTAGAAATCAAGTGTGAAACATGGGTTTCCCTCCCCGTCTTTCGGCTGAGCCGTGAGGTGGAGGGGCTGGATGTGCTGGTCGTGTGGTCTCTGTGAATGGCCTCACTTTCCCCAGTGACGGTCGGTTAGGAGAAGAGGAGGGGGAGCAAGAGATGAGGCACTAGGTGGAGGAGGACCTCAGCTGCCGCTCAGTACCCCACCTTCCCAGCTCTGCCCGGGGCTGCGGTGTGGATGGCCCACTGTGCAGACGATTCCCCCAAAGATACCCGGCTGGTGAGGAGGAACAGGGTCCAACCCAAGCCACCTGGGCAGAGTCACCCCTGAACCCCCACACCCCAGGGCCTCACACCCAGGTCAGACATCAGAAGGCAGCCCATGGGATCTCAGGGCACAGACTGTCTGCATGGCTCTGAGGGCACAGGGTCAAACTTGCAGATTTCTGAGTCCACAGGCAAAAGCAGATCCTGGGAAGTATAGACTCAGCATGGTGAACCCAGAAGAAGCCACAGGGATGTTATGGTACTTAACAAAGAGCAGAGCTTGTATCTTGGGGTTCAGGGTGGTGATGTCCATTGTCAGCTCACAGCCAGGCTGAGAATTCTGCAGGTGGTCAGCTGTGGGAGCCTCACAAAGGCACTGAGGAACCCAGGGGCAAGGTGTAGGTTTTGTGTCCGGCATGAGCCCACCTGCCAGCTGGGCCAGCCTGAGCCTCCCACAGTGCCAGCTGGGCCTCCCGCGTCTTACCCTCAGTCCCTCTCTCGTGCCCACAAAAGCACCCCTCTTGTTTCCTGATGGTGTCAGATCCTGGTCCCCCTTGGCTCCTGCCATCCAGACCTGTTGTCTCCCCTTGAGGCCTGTCCCAGGAGCTGAGCAGGAGGGGAGCTAGGCTGGTGAGGGAGCTGCCATCTGGGCAGGGTCTGTGGCCTTCAGGGGTGGCTTGCCCAGGTCCTCAGAAGACACAGTGTTCCTCATGACATGCTCCTGTGCTCTCAGTAAGCTTCCATTCCTCCCTGTAGGAAGTCAAAACTGCCGAGGCAGCTTCCACACAGCGGGCAGATCGGCAGATGAGGCGTGGCAAAGGCAGAAGCCAGCCTTAGGCTCACTAGGTAACTAGAGAGACAAAATCAGTCCCTAGTGTCGACCCCGTGACGCACCGCAGCGCTGAGTGGGGCTCTGTACCGAGGCCAGGAGATTCCCCTCGTAAAACACTTTGCCAGAACAGCCCTCCTCTGCCCTAGGAGCCAATGGTCTCTCCGGGGACCCGGAGCTCCTGCACACCTGACCACCGCCTGCAGCAAGCACTTGGGGAGGCAGGTGAGGCAGGCTCCTGTTGGGGAGCCCATGCCTGGGAAACTGGAGCCAGTGAGGGGTCCAAACAGCAAAGGAACCAGAAAATACTGAAAATACTTCCTACCAACAGATCAGAGACTGGCTTTTTCCGGGAAGACCCACGAGGGAGATAACTAAGAGACATTTACATGAGAAATGACCAGGATCTGGCATTAGTTAGGATTCTTCAGAGGAAAGTAACCGATAGGTTGTGTGTTTGTGTGTGAGCATAGAGAGACTGATTTCAAAGTATCGGCTGTCGTGATTGTGGGGACTGGCAAGTCTGGAATCTACAAGGGGTCGGGGGCAACAGACCAGAGACCAGGGAGGAGCTGCAGTTCTGCAGATGAAATCCAAAGTCCATCTGCTAGACCTCTCTCCTCCTTGGGTGACTTTGTCCATTTGGCCCTTCAACTGATTGCACAAGGCCCCCCACAGTATGAGAAGAAACTGGCTTTACTTCAAATTTGTTGACTTAAATATCAATCTCATCTAAAAGAACTTTCACAGGAACATCTAGAAAAATGATTTCCCAGATATCTGTGCCCCACAGCCAAGTCAAGTTGACAAAACCAACCATCACAGAGCTGGACTCCACCAGCTTGGGCACCAGATGTATGGGGGTGAGCACTTGGCTGGGGAGAGTCTGGAAGCAGAATCTGTGATCTTGGGGCTGTGGGGCCTGGAGGCAGGAAGCTGGCAGGGTCCCACTTCTGCTGCAGGTACCTGCAAGGACAGGGAGAGCCAGGATGGGGCCATCAGATGAAGCTGACCTGAAGAAGTCATTTATGCAGGGACCCCCCAGGGAGGTTTGAGGGTCCTCACCTGATGGAAGAGAAGTCTACCCACTCTTTGAGAAGATAAGTAGACTATGGGAAGGAATCATTTCAAAGATACACAGATACCTTAAATATGTATTTTCCTTTGAAATAATTAAATGCATCCATTTGCTAATTCTTTTCATTACGGCCCCAAACTTTCATCCCGTAAGGGTCTGCCTGTGCGAGGTCCAGGTTAACCATCTGCATTCACATGCTCACTAAGCATGATGTCCAATTCAGGTTTCTTTTACGAAGGGTGAAACACGTCCTGTCTGTCCAGGTGCCAGAGCAGTTTAATTTTCCATCTTTTCTCCATGTTTTACTTTTGCCTCGGCCACACCTCACTTGACAGCAGTTTCACTTAATGACTGCCTCCAGGGCGTTGTGCCCACCACACAGCTGGGTTTTCTTAGAAACAAGCCACTCTGTTTTCGTGTTTCACACAGCCGCACCAAATCTAATTATATTACATAACAGTGACGAGTTCGGTTGGCATAAACAGACTCGGAGGCCGACTCAGCGGGCTCTGGGGAATCTTCCAGTCACCAGTGGCAGCAGAAGGCTGTTGACCTCCCTGGGCAAGGATGGCACCTCCCAGGGCTCTGCCAGCAGAGAGAAGCGGCACAGTTTGCCAAGGTGTCCATTCAGAGCACACAGGAGTTTGTCATAGGCAGCAGTGAGACTGCAGGGAGGTGCCCATGTGGGACAGGATGTGTGTCTGGTGTCCAGGGCAGAATGGAATAGGTGTAAGGAGCCACCAAGACAAAGACCAACGTGACAAACATGCCCCTGCTCTAACCTCCTGAGAGAAGACGGAGGAGACTCCTGTGGGAGGCTAGAGGCCCCTGCCCAGTGGCGGCCACTTTGTGCATAAGAGGGACCCTTATCACCTGGCAGCATCCCCAGATGTGAATATCCATTATCACCACCCTTCATGCCCAAATGCAAGGACAAGGAGAGACACTGCATCCCAGAGCCTCCCAGGGCAGGGATGTCTGTGTAGACTTCTAGGGGGCCTTGGAGGCAAGAAATGCCAGTGAGAATTCCTTTCGCCTCCCTGACAGCTGCATTCTTGTGTTGGGAGGGTCCAAGTAGGAGGAAGAGGTCTCAAAGCTTTCCCAGCAGTGGCTCTGGATGGCCCTTTGGTTCGGATCTCACACCTACTGGACTCTGCATTCACAGAAGCTCAGCTGAGTATGGACCAGGGCCTCTTGCAGGACTGTCTTTGTGGGATTGTTTCTGTGTGTTTTGGTTTCTGGGGGGTGGGTACCAGGGATTGAACTCAGGGGCCACATCTCCAGTCCTATTTTGTATTTTATTTAGAGACAGAGTCTCACTGAGTTGCTTAGTGCATCACTTTTGCTGAGGCTGGCTTTGAACTTGCCATCCTCCTGCCTTAGTCTCCAGAGCCTCTGGGCTTACATGCATGTACCAATGCACCCGGCTGTGGTTTGTTTTTGTTTGTTTTGTTTTTGTGGTGCTGGGGATGGCATGCAGGGCTCTATAACTGAGCTGGAACCCCAGCCCCAGGGCACAATCTTCGAAACCAGGAGGGCTGTGCAGGGGCAGCAAGGTGGCCCAGGGAGGAGCTGAGGTAGGTTTCTCTGAGGTGTTAGTGACAGGGAATGAAGGCATCCATCATTTACAGAAGAACCTATCCATCAGACTTTACCCTTCAGATTTTCTATTGGCACATACTATTTCTATTATGGTTTAAAAACAAAATCAGTACAACCTTAATACAAGGAATTGAAGTACAAAATGGGTGAAAGTGATTCAGAACTTCAGGGCCAACCCCATCCGTGAATTGTTCTACCAGGTCTGTGGGTCTCTAGTGACGGGATATATCTTGTGGTGATCTCAATGATCTGGTGTATTCAGTAAGCTCATGGGCCTGGTTATTCTGTTATGAGTTTGATCTATCCCTGCATCCATGTGCTTCTGATTGATTTGATAAGTCACAGTGGTCATTCTTAATAAGCACACTTAATTTATTTATCAGTTTGTTTTATGGTGGTTATTTACTTGAACAAACAAGGTATAGACTCATCCAACCTTAGCTATTAAACTGAAACTGGATCAAATTATGCAAACTATTGCTTTGCAAAATGGAGTGACTCAGGGCAGGCAGAGCCTGAGGACTGCTCTTCTACACACCACGGAGTCACTCAGGGCATGCACAGCCTGAGGACTGCTGTTCTACACACCATGGAGTCACTCAGGGCAGGCACAGCCTGAGGACTGCTGTCCTACACACCATGGAGTCACTAGGGCAGGTGCAGCCTGAGGACTGCTGTTCTGCACACCATGGAGTCACTAGGGCAGACACAGCCTGAGGACTGCTGTTCTACACACCATGGAGTCACTAGGGCAGACACAGCCTGAGGACTGCTGTTCCACACACCATGGAGTCACTAGGGCAGGCACAGCCTGAGGACTGCTCTCCTACACACCATGGAGTCACTAGGGCAGGCACAGCCTGAGGACTGCTCTCCTACACACCATGGAGTCACTAGGGCAGGCACAGCCTGAGGACTGCTGTTCCGCACACCACAGAGACACCAGGGCAGGTGCAGCCTGAGGACTGCTGTTCTACACACCATGGAGTCACTCAGGGTAGGCACAGCCTGAGGACTGCTGTTCTGCACACCATGGAGTCACTAGGGCAGGCGCAGCCTGAGGACTTCTGTTCTACACACCATGGAGTCACTCAGGGCAGGCACAGCCTGAGGACTGCTGCTCTGCACACCATGGAGTCACTCCGGGCAGGCGCAGCCTGAGGACTGCTGCTCTGCACACCGTGGAGTCACTCAGGGCAGGCACAGCCTGAGGACTGCTGTTCTACACACCGTGGAGTCACTAGGGCAGGCACAGCCTGAGGACTGCTGTGCTATACACCATGGAGTCAGTAGGACAGGCACAGCCTGAGGACTGCTGTTCTGCACACCATGGGGTCACTCAGGGCAGACACAGCCTGAGGACTGCTGTCCTACACACCATGGGGTCACTCAGGGCAGGTGCAGCCTGAGGACTGCTGTCCTACACACCGTGGAGTCACTAGGGCAGGCACAGCCTGAGGACTGCTGTCCTACACACCATGGAGTCACTCAGGGCAGGCACAGCCTGAGGACTGCTGCTCTGCACACCATGGAGTCACTAGGGTAGGTGCTGCCTGAGGACTGCTGCTCTGCACACCATGGAGTCACTCAGGGCAGGTGCATCTGAGGACTGCTGTTCTACACACCATGGAGTCAATAGGGCAGGCACAGCCTGAGGACTGCTGCTCTGCACACCATGGAGTCACTCAGGGCAGGTGCATCTGAGGACTGCTGCTCTACACACCATGGAGTCACTAGGGCAGATGCAGTCTGAGGACTGCTCTCCTACACACCATGGAGTCACTAGGGCAGGCACAGCCTGAGGACTGCTGTTCTGTACACCATGGAGTCACTCAGGGCAGGTGCATCTGAGGACTGCTGTTCTGTACACCATGGAGTCACTAGGGCAGGCACAGCCTGAGGACTGCTGCTCTGCACACCATGGAGTCACTCAGGGCAGGCACAGCCTGAGGACTGCTGTTCTACACACCATGGAGTCACTCAGGGCAGGCACAGCCTGAGGACTGCTGTTCTACACACCATGGAGTAACTCAGGACAGGTGCAGCCTGAGGACTGCTGTTCTACGCACCATGGAGTCACTCAGGACAGTCACAGCCTGAGGACTGCTGTTCTACACACCATGGAGTCACTAGGGCTGGCACAGCCTGAGGACTGCTGTTCTACACACCATGGAGTCACCAGGGCAGGCACAGCCTGAGGACTGCTGTCCTGCACACCATGGAGTCACTGGGGACAGGCACAGCCTGAGGACTGCTGTTCCACACACCATGGAGTCACTAGGGCAGGCACAGCCTGAGGACTGCTGTTCTACACACCATGGAGTCACTAGGGCAGGCTCAGCCTGAGGACTGCTGTTCCACACACCATGGAGTCACTAGGGCAGGAGCAGCCTGAGAGCTGCTGTTCTACACACCATGGAGTCACTAGGGCAGACACAGCCTGAGGACTGCTGTTCCACACACCATGGAGTCACTCAGGGCAGGCACAGCCTGAGGACTGCTGTCCTGCACACCATGGAGTCACTGGGGACAGGCACAGCCTGAGGACTGCTGTTCCACACACCATGGAGTCACTAGGGCAGGCTCAGCCTGAGGACTGCTGTTCCACACACCATGGAGTCACTAGGGCAGGAGCAGCCTGAGAGCTGCTGTTCTACACACCATGGAGTCACTAGGGCAGACACAGCCTGAGGACTGCTGTTCCACACACCATGGAGTCACTCAGGGCAGATACAGCCTGAGGACTGCTGTTCCACACACCATGGAGTCACTCAGGGCAGATACAGCCTGAGGACTGCTGTTCTACACACCATGGAGTCACTCAGGGCAGGCACAGCCTGAGGACTGGTGTTCTACACACCATGGAGTCACTCAGGGCAGGCTCAGCCTGAGGACTGCTGTTCCACACACCATGGAGTCACTCAGGGCAGGCACAGCCTGAGGACTGGTGTTCTACACACCATGGAGTCACTAGGGCAGGCTCAGCCTGAGGACTGCTGTTCCACACACCATGGAGTCACTCAGGACAGGCACAGCCTGAGGACTGCTGTTCTGCACACCATGGAGTCACTAGTGCAGGCACAGTCTGAGGACTGCTGTTCTGCACACCATGGAGTCACTAGGGCAGGAGCAGCCTGAGAGCTGCTGTTCTACACACCATGGAGTCAATAGGGCAGACACAGCCTGAGGACTGCTGTTCCACACACCATGGAGTCACTCAGGGCAGATACAGCCTGAGGACTGCTGTTCTACACACCATGGAGTCACCAGGGCAGGCACAGCCTGAGGACTACTGTTCTGCACACCATGGAGTCACCAGGGCAGGTGCAGCCTGAGGACTGCTGTTCTACACACCATGGAGTCACTCAGGGCAGGCGCAGCCTGAGGACTGCTGTTCTCCACACCATGGAGTCACTAGGGCAGGCGCAGCCTGAGGACTGCTGTTCTACACACCATGGAGTCACTAGGGCAGGCGCAGGCTGAGGACTGCTGTTCTACACACCATGGAGTCACTCAGGGCAGGCGCAGCCTGAGGACTGGTGTCCTACACACCATGGAGTCACTCAGGGCAGGCACAGCCTGAGGACTGCTGTTCTACACACCATGGAGTCACTCAGGTCAGGCACAGCCTGAGGACTGCTGCTCTACACACCATGGAGTCACTCAGGGCTGGCACAGCCTGAGGACTGCTGTTCTACACACCGTGGAGTCACTCAGGGCAGGTGCAGTTTGAGGACTGCTGTTCTACACACCATGGAGTCACTCAGGGCAGGCATAGCCTGAGGACTGCTGCTCTACACACCATGGAGTCACTCAGGGCTGGCACAGCCTGAGGACTGCTGCTCTACACACCATGGAGTCACTAGGGCAGGTGCAGCCTGAGGACTGCTGTTCTACACACCATGGAGTCACTCAGGGCAGGCACAGCCTGAGGACTGCTGTTGTACACACCATGGAGTCACTAGGACAGGCACAGCCTGAGGACTGCTGCTCTGCACACCGTGGAGTCACTCAGGGCAGGCACAGCCTGAGGACTGCTGTTCTACACACCATGGAGTCACTCAGGGCAGGCACAGCCTGAGGACTGCTGTTGTACACACCATGGAGTCACTAGGACAGGCACAGCCTGAGGACTGCTGCTCTGCACACCATGGAGTCACCAGGGCAGGCACAGCCTGAGGATCCCCATCCCTCCTGTTTGTGTCTCCACTAACACATTGGAAACACAGTCTGGCTTCTTGGCCTCAGTGTCCCCATACAGATGACAAGGTTGGCAACCTCCATCACTTCTGGTGTCCCTTCCAGCCCCATCACTTGCCTTCTCTTGGCAAATCTTCCGTGGACACTGGAGGAAGGAGCAGTCTCCTGAGGAGGCAGAGCTTCAGGGAGCAGGGAGTTTAGGAGGCCAAGTAGGATGGAGCAGGACACCCCAGTGTTGTGCAGAGAGAATCCCCACCTGAGGGATTTTTTTCAACAGGTAATTCTCAAGGCCCTTTTGAACACCGAGGTCAGACTTTCCTGTCTGCGTGTCTCATCCCATTTCCCTGTCTCCCGGCTGCCTGCGTAAATGAAGCTCTATCTGTACCATGGATTCTGATCAGATAAGATCTGATGACAGCACAGCAAGACAGGGGAGCCTGGTAAAAATAGCACGCTGCCCACTTTACATACCTTTGGCTTCTCACAGTTCATAAAATCAACGCCCACAGTGGCTCCTCTGCGGGGAGCGTCTTGTGTCCCCCAGTTGGGCTTTGCATGCTCCAGGGAACATGAAAACAATCCTGCATGAGTGTCTGGCTCAATATAAATCTTTCCCGAGTCTCACAAGGCAAAGTAAGTGCTTTGACTTTCTGAGGCTGAAGAAAAAAGCAGATCTCTCAAGCCAGGAGTCCGGCCGTGCCCCAAAAGCCTGGTTTCTGGGCCCCGTTCCCTGGCAACCGTTGCCAGTAGTGGGCTTTCTGTTCTGATGGGAAGAGCAGGCTGGACCCGCATTCGCTGTGAGAAGAACCATCAAGGAGACAGAGTTGGAAGGTCCTGGCCAGTCCAGGCCCAGCTCATCTACGCCAGACGACTAAGTGAGGAAGGACGGCGTGCTCACCACGTGGCCTCATTCCTGTGGCCCTTACTCTCTGCGTTACAAGGATTGGAGGACTCTGAGTCGCCCAGACATCAGCACACGCAAGCCCAGCTCAGTCCAGCGACTGGATGCTCATGCCTCTGACGTGTACCCTCGCCTACCAAGACCTTGGGCTCTTTCAGAGCTGGACTTCTACCTGAGCTTGCTTGGAGTGTACCTGGCACCTCGTGATTCTGACAAAATGCCCTATGACCTAGACAACAATAAACCCCAAGTCAGGGAGGAGGAAGAGGTGACCTGCCGGGCCACCTGCCAGCTGGAAAGCCCGCTCCTCTCCTCCTGTCCCCCAAGGCTGCGACCTTGGGCAGCACCACCAGCCTGCAGCTTGCCGGCAGGCTTTAAATTAACTCGTTAAGTGATTTTTTTTCCTAAGGAAAGGCAGATTTTTCAAAGCGGCATATGTTTGTTTTTGAGTGGGGATTGTTATGTTTAAAACATTTCATTTAGAACTGTGGTAGATCTCCAATCACTTACACATGTGAAAACGCTGTCATTGCTCAGAGGAGGACGGGGTCCTTGTGTCCTCACGGCCCAGCTAATGCCTGTCCCATCCGGCCACACCACGGCTGCCTCGGCCTCCTGCTGCTGGGGCTGTCTGTGTGCATGTCCGCATGTAGAATCCATCGGAGCTCAGGTCAGGAAGTCAGGGGGGTGACTTACTCCGTGAAGAACAGCCCACCTGAAGTGGCAGGGGTGCCAACGTGTGAAAGCCGCCTGTGCCCTGGTCTGACTGGGACGCTGAAGAAGCACATGGCAGTAAGTGCTAAGGCTACACATCCACGTCCTCCTCTGCACCCTGCTGCAAGTACCTGAAGCGCATGGTGGCTTCTCACGGTGTGTGACAGCTTCTGTGCTCTCACTGTGCCCTCATGCTTACAGAGCAGCCAGAGTTGTGTACAGAGCCAAGAGTTAGTACTGAAAACGCAGCAGAGTGCTTCACCTAAAAACCCAACAAGAGCCAGAGAGAAAGGACCTGGGACAAAGTTCTGGAGGAAGGTGGCATCCTCTTGTCCTCTGGAAACTCAGGCTGCCAAGCCCAGAGCAGCCGAGCCTGGCTCTGGGGCTCAGCCATGGGCAGCAGAGGTCAGGGCGGGTTCTGAGTCTGGACGGTGGTCCCGGCACCCCGAGCGCTCCCATGGTGCTCCCTGACCAGGGGTTTCCTCAGCCCCTGTCGAAACCTGCAGCGTCGAGGACACAGTCCATGACCAAAGCCCGAAGGTTGCTTTTATTCTGAAAGACAGGGGTGTCGTCATTTTGTTAAGAAACATCTAGTGACCGTTGTACGAGTCAGCTTTACTTCGCTAAAGCAAATACTTGAAATAAATCAACTTAGAGTGGAAGTTCATTAGCGTATTTTGGCTCACAGCTTTGGAGGTGTCAGCCCAAGACCCAGCAGCTCTCTTGCTCTGGGCCTGTGGGGAGGCAGGCGCCATGGCAGGCGCCTGGGGGGCAGGAAGCCCCTTTTCCTCTGGGAAACGGGTGTGAAGGAGGCCTGGGTCCCATGACCCCCTTTGAGGGCACACCCTTGTCACCTGAGACTTCCCAGGAGGCTCCCTAGTTAAGGATTGTCGCCGGGGAACCAGGATTTTGACACCTGGGCCTTTGGGGGACATCCCTGTCCCCAGTGCTAGCAACGACCTAGAGCACATGGTTCTGGGAATCCCACCTGAGCTGAGCGGTGATGGCAGCCACTCCTTCCTCTTGTCCCGGAGCACTGAGAGTTACCCGGTGCCCTGCCAGTGGACCCCTCAGTAGTGGCAGGCTCCCATGGTGGGCGGGTGACCAAGTCCTCCCGTGTCCTGTCTAGTACTCTTAACTGGTTTGAGGAATCCCAGCCTCTGACTTCCTTCCAGTTGGTGGATTTAGGAAAACTGAAATAAAGCAGCTGTGGCCACTGGTGAGCTACAGAATAGTCCACCCAGCTGCGAGACCCTTGGGCGCCAGCACAGAAGCTGGTGAGGATTCCGACCTTTTCATGAGCTCAACAAAGACATTTCCCCAGAGTCCTGTGTGTGAAGCAAAGCAGACCTTGGCCCTTCAGATGCAGTCTGAACCATCTTTGTTCGAGAGGATTTCTTATGACCTAGGAGAGAAGGGCAAGGCTGGATGAACCCAGTGAGAACGTCTTCAGACAAGGAGACAGCAGACGGTGGGGTGGTTGGAAAGTCCAGGAGCAGCCAGGACGTCCTTCACAGCCCTGTGGTGGACACCAAGCTTAATTTATAAGGCTGCAGAACTGAGAGCAAATGTGAGAAGGAACAAGAGCACACAGACGTGGCGGAGGGGCCACCAAGAGGTTCCAAGGGCAGAGTCAGCACCGCCTGGCAGCCCAGAGCAGCCTTCTGCCAGGAGGACATGACATTGAGCTGGCTTCACAGGGAACAAAAACTCCCATCTTGTGGACACTGAAGACTTGCAGTGCTCCCATTCTTGGTGTGGGAGGGGTCCCACCACCCTTGCCTGTTTTCTTTTTATATGCACAAAATTTGGGGCTACAGTCTTTTGACCATTTTCTTAAAACCATAATGGAATCTTCTCAGGAAAAATACCCAGCCTGGATCAGTTCAGGCTTCTCCAAATGAAAGCAATAGAATTACCGAGGCCCTGCTGGGTCCACGTGGAGCCTCGTGAGGGGGCCAAGGGCTCTGGGTGGGATGGCGCCCGCTTCTCACCCAGGAAGTGCGTCCCTCCCCCTCTCCTTAGAGGTTCCACCCCACCAAGCCACTCTCAGGACTTTCAGAAGAACCCAAATCTTGGCTTTAAAATCACCTGGGTAACGGCCTCCCTGTGAACTTGAGGAAAGGCCCTGGCCAGTTTGCTCAGTAGTCCTGACGATTTCAGGCAGTCTGTGGGTCTCGAGAGCGGTCCTTTTCCGTTAGGTCCTCATGTCCTCGGGTTTGTGCTTGGTCCATGTTTTGAAGTATTAGAGACACGGGAGATATATTTACAAAGGCTTTGCTGTGTGGGAAAGTGGTTGATTTAAATATGGAAGTTTTAAAATGCTGAATAAAAAGTTGCATATACAATCTGCCTCAGCCACATTGAAGATGCATTTTCACACAGACACACCAAAAGCACAAGAAGCCAGGGTGCGGGGACAGCGGCAGCCTTCCAGGAGGTGTGAGGGCAGGCTCAGCTTCTCCCTCCTCACTCTCTGAATCACGCAGGTCCCAGGCTCCAGCCGCTGACGCATCTCACGTGGTTGCTGCAGGTGTATCTGGTGCCTCGAGAGCTCCTCACCAGGCTCGCTGGTGCTGCTTTGGCTCCTCAGCCCAGTGGCCATGTTTGACCTTCATTCAGGCCATGTTTGACCTCCTGACCTCCCCTCCTCTGCATGGCCCCCTCCCGTGTGCACACGAAGCCTTGCTGCAGGTGGGCTTGTGCAAAGCCAGCCAAGTCTGTGGACATGCTCAGACTGACCCAGACCCAATCTGGGCACCACTGGGCTGACACAGACCCACCTCCATCCCGGCTCCCATCACCTGCCTACACAGCTGTCTGTAAGGGATACTTTTATAACCAGAGAAGAAAAATAATAATGTGACTTTGAGGGGAAAAAACACATTATATAGCATCAACTTTAAAAGAAAAGTGATCAGACATTCTGAACCTGCTGTTGGAAAAGTACATTAGCCCTTGTGAAACAGTCATGTGAAATCAAGTTGGACCTGAATTAAGCAAAGCCTCTAGATCCAACCACGGACAGGAAGGGTAGAGGACTGGGGGACACAGAGACGTAACTATCAATATCCCTCATCAGCAGAACAGCAGAGGGAGAATCAGTAAGGCAGGCAACCCAGCTCTGTCACAGACAAATCAAAGAGAAAAGTAAACAGGATTAAGGAAGAACCTAGAGACACAAGACAAGAAAGACACACAAATCAATTGCAAAGTACAGGCTTTATTTGGATTTTGCTTTAATAAGCAGAATGTTTATAACACTATTAGGAATTCAGATTCTGAATATTTAGTAATGTTAAAAAAAGTATACTTGATGTTTTAGGAGTCATCATGATATTGTGATTATGTTAAACAACAAAGAACTTTTATCTTTTAGAGACACTGAAATATTTCCATCTGTAATTTGCTTTAAGTTGCCTCATGCATAAGGACATACACTGACACTTGTTGGAGTTGAGTGGAGGGAATGTGAAGGTCCTTTATTTTGAATATGTTTGGAGCTTTCTGTTTAATAAAAGAGAACGGACACACTGCTCTGAGCTGGGTTATTTCCAAGTCCAGGAAGCCCAAAAGCCAGGGAAGGGGAGAGAATGGCAGATCCCTCAGTAAGATGGGAGGAGCAAGTGGGATCAGGACAGATTTGGGGGCAGAAATGGTTCCTCTGTGGAAATTGTAGTTGAAAAGCATAGGCAGGTGCAGACCGCAGCTCGGAAGCTGTGCCAGCCACACACTGTGCCATTAGAGACCCGACCTCCACTCCTGGGGCCAGGACACATCTGTGCCCTCACTGTGGTTCTCTCTGCCAACCTCCCAGCTGGTCCGTGGGGAACTGGAGCATCTGCAGCCGGACGTGTGGCAGGGGCACTCAGAGCAGGCCTGTGCGGTGCACACAGCGGGCGAACTACAAGACGGAGACTGTTTCGGCCAGCCTGTGTCCACAGTTTGTGCCCTCCAGCTGGCAGGCCTGCAACTCTCAGAGCTGCCCACCCGCATGGAGCACCGGGCCCTGGGCAGAGGTAACTGGGTGGGGTAGCCAGGGGGCAGTGGATGGCCCTCCCCATGGAACGCAGGGCCTGCAACGGGGGCCCCAGCACTGTTTGTTTCCTTTGCCTCCTTTGCCGGGGGCTGACCGTCGGCTCTTGTGCACAGTGCTCCCAAACCTGCGGAAAGGGGTGGAGGAAGAGGGCTGTGGCCTGCAAGAGCACCAACCCCTCAGCCAGAGCACAGCTGCTGCCCGACGCCACCTGCACCGCAGAGCCCAAGCCCAGGACTCACGAGCCCTGCCTGCTGAAGCGCTGCCACAAGCACAAGAAGCTGCAGTGGCTGGTGTCCGCCTGGTCCAAGGTAGGCCTCCCAGTCCTCAGGAACAGCCCCGCCAGTCACCTCCTGGGCCGCCCTCCTCTCCTGCTTCCCTGCTTCCTGCTCCCGTGCCTTCACCTGGCTTCTCGCACTGCCCAAGTCCTGAATCTCCCAGCCCCTCTTCAAGGCCCTCCCTGGGCTCAGGTCTACTCCTTAAGTCATGTCCTTGAGCATCACCCCCAGGAACGTCCATGCCGCCCCACTCGGTCAGCATCCAGCACAGGAGTGTGAGAACAGGGCACAAGCGTGAGTACAGGGGACCCTCCTCGTGGTGACAGGGGGTCCCAGAGCATCACCTACCTCCAGAGCAGTTGCAGCCATTTCTAGGAGATGCTCCCCCAGGGCAGAGCAGGAAGAAGCTGGGTCATTTAGGATAAAGAAGTCTCATTTCCCGAGATGTAGGCAGTCTGTATATTCCCAGGGGACGTCTCTGTGTTGAGAGCCCTGGAATTCCCATCCTGTGCTGCCCCCTTCAGGGGCCACCCTAGACCCCATCACAATGGAACCACAGCGAAAGCATGGCTTTGGAGTG
The DNA here is from genome assembly GCF_964194105.1 of Spermophilus citellus. NCBI lineage: Eukaryota > Metazoa > Chordata > Mammalia > Rodentia > Sciuridae > Spermophilus > Spermophilus citellus. The sequence goes on along the minus strand of NC_138182.1, from coordinate 284,404,319 downwards.
TGGAAGCCTTCTTGACTTGCTTTGGCCAAGTGAGCCTAAAGGACCTCAAATACCTTACAACCCACAGAATGGCAGCAGCAGCCCACCAAATGAGCACCCATCTGCATGAGTGTCGAGGGGTCTCCACCTCCCGGGCTGCAGCTCTGCACGTCCATACAGGCAGGCAACAAGCTCCTAGCCGTCCCTGTCCCACACTCCTCGGGGTCGGACACGGGTCCCTCTAGGTGTCTCATTTCCCCATGCTCCTTCAGAAATGCCTTGTTCAGAATGGAAAGCGCTGAGCAGGGTCTTTAATCCTGCTGTTTGCCACTAGAAACTAGAAAGGTCATGCTCGCTCACCGGAGCAAGCTGGTCATTTCTAATGAGAAGCTCCTGGCTCTCTTTCACCCAGGCACAGGATCCAGCGTCTCCGGACAGAATCCTACGTCATGAGAAAAGATATGTCGGCTGTGCATGCCCTTGGAGCCTAATGGTGGAGCGAGCAGCTTGGGCTGTGCAGGCTGTGGGCTGGGTCCAGACAGAAAACCCTTGGCCAGAAACGGAATATGCACCGGCGAGGGTGCACACACACACACACACACACACACACACACACACACACTCACATACACACCCCAGAGCTTCTCTCTGAGGCATGGTCCACTAAACAACCTAGATGATTATTTCAGTGCGATCTCTGTTTTGACATCAGGACACACAGAAGACACACCTGCGAGGTGAAGGTTGGGGGTGTGAGGTCAGAGCTGGGCAGGTGTTGCCACCTGGTCCCCTCTGCTTAGGCCACCAGCTAGCAGTTCAGCCCGGCGGTCCTTGGGCTTCTCAGTTTCACCTACTGTCCCCCAGCCCAAGTCACCAACACTGGGGACCAGGCTTCCTCTCAGAGCCCCTGGCCTGGCTGGGGGAAAGCAGCATGTCTTGTTCTTGCC